>NC_134702.1:131168781-131278781 GCF_043290135.1 Rhipicephalus microplus | reverse complement strand
TGCACAGTTTCGTCTACGGTAAGTCTCCTCTTGCGTAGCGGCCATGCCTCTAGATCCTGGATAAATGACGTAAATGACGAACATCGCTGTCTATCACAAAAAACAGAGTGCCTGCACATTTTAAATGATGGAACTTTTAGAATTTTGCGCATTAGAAGACTTCAGGCTTCAAGATCAGTAAATTGTGTGCCGGAAAATACACCTGCCGAAAATACCATTGGTTCAAGAACGAACCATCATCTGCTCATTCAGGCGTTACTTATATTTACATATTTGATAAATTATTTTTTACAGCAGGAACAGGCGCTTCACTGAGAAAATATATATAAAGAAGCGTCGTCTAACCAGCAACGAATCAACAGTCACGCCTACAGCACTTTTTTACCTTATTGTTGTTCTCTTCGAAGACCACCGTGGGCATAAGAAATTTTAAAAATGGATGCTAATCTATTAGGAAAAATCAGAACAGTTTGAAAAGTTCATTAAACTCTTACTCTGCCCTTGTATTTATGCGTAAATTATCTACGTGAGGCTTTAAGGCCTTTGCGCGATGAAGACAAAGTGAGCTGGTCTACTCGGTTAGCATTTTTAATGCCGACGATAATCTCGGTTCCCGCAGTCTGAAAGAAGTACTTGGCAGCGCCGCACTTTACCTACTCTAATCCGCCCTCCTGTTTTGCTTTGGGATTGACCAGTTAGTCTAATCAAAATAAAAACCGTGCTCAAAATTCCTATTTTGGTTGATATATGAACCTAATTATTTATTTATTGAGTATTACTGTCAATCTCGCCAGGAATTTTTACAAGAGTGGGTAGAAGTGCCTACAAGTATTTTAGTTCACACAATATAACAAATGTAAAGATAAATTATTCCACAATAATGCAAAGATAAATAAAAGTAATAATACAGAATTATACCTACAAAAGACCTAGTTCGATAAGAGTGCACATGTTTCAGTCACATGTGCACAAACTGAAGCAAAAATAACAAGAATGGAACGACAAAATAATAACAAATACCAATATTAACAAACAACAAAATTAGAATGACTTCCTCCATTTCGCATCACAAAGATCAGTGTAATCTGAAAGAGGACAGACAATGAACAGTACAATCCTGATAGCGCTTTTGTCTTGTAGGTGACACAATGTTTAGGCCTGCAAGTTCAACAAATTCGTTGACAAAGGGCAGCGCAACCACAGCATCGGGTAAAGCATTTCACTCTCGCACTGCCCACGAGAAAAACCAAAATAAATAGATAAATGTAATGTTGGCGCATAAGTATTCTAAGAGTGTAAGGTGATGCTTTTGACGAGTTCCTGCAGAAATGTTGAAGGATGTGTATGTGTTCGAGTATATTTCAAGTTTTCTGTGTATATTTAGGCACCTGAATTTGAGTCTTGATAGCATTGCACGACTAGCTAGCGTGTGAAGGCCAATATCTGTCAGCATTTGCTTACGCCAGTCAGCGCACCAATATCTTCTACAGAAAAAAAAAACGCGCGGCTTTGCGCTGGACAGTCTAGATAGTATCTATGTGGTTTTCGGTTGGCGGGAACCATGCCACGTTCACATATTCTAAAGCAGAGCGTATAATCGTCACATATACCAAGAGTTTAGCTTCTGTTATCCAGTAATGCAAGGCCTGCTTTAAAAACATCAATTTCTGCATCGCCTTACTTGTCAAGTGTTCTACATGTGCCGGCCATCTGAGATCTGATGATATAATGACTCCCAAGTACTTCCACTGGGTCACTGTGTTAAGGATTATGCTATCATTACCCTTATGGACAAGTAGATTAGGATTTCTTTTTCTTTTATGGTCAATGCAGCTGTTTTATTGAAGTTGATTACTATTCGCCAATGCTCCCAGCATTGTGCTAACAAGACGAAATCATTGTTCAGACAAATTTAATCTTGCTGGCTTAGTATTTCTCTGTAGAGAAGGGAAACATCTGCAAATATCCGAATTATAGATTGAACCCAAAAAGTTATGTCGCTTATGAAGAAGAGAAACAGAATAGGAACCAAAACTGAATCATTAGGTACTACAGAAAGCGCCGGCATAACTTCGAAAATTCTGGCTCCCGAACGGGCAGATTGGCAATGGTCACTTAAGTAGCACTAAATCCAGCGGAAATTTGGGCCATCGCCCGGACAATGTCCCAGCTTTTGTAAAAGTTTACCATGGCAGGCACGCTGAAATGTCTTCGAAAAATCTAGTAAGCTTGTATTCATTTGTGATTGGTCATTTATTTCTGTAGCGAAATCACGGAGAATTTCTGCAAGTTGTGTAACGTTGGACAGACAAGCCTTGAAGTCATGTGGATAGGGGAGGCGAATATTCTTTTCATCGACGAACGGAGTATTAAATTTGAGTATAATATGCTCCAATATTTTGAAGCAAGTGCATGTTAGAGAAAGGGCCTGCATTGAGATGGAACAGAGGTATCACCAGATTTGTAGACAGGCATTATTTTTGTAATTTTTCATTCGACTTGTTTCCATATATATTTTCTGGCCTGTAATAATGCACAATGTCATTGTCAGGAGTATATACGGAATGGAAAAGAACAAAAAACACTTCTGCCTGTTGGTTTTCTTCATTGGGTGACACCTTTCTTGAGCTATTTTCATTACGCCTAATCTAAGGACATAATTTCTGGGGTGATTGCTGTAAAAAGTGATTGATATGTGGGGTTTAACGTCCCAAAACAACCATATGATCATCAGAGACGCCGTAGTGGAGCGCTCCAGAAATTTAGAAGACCTGGAGTTCTTTAACGTGCACCCAAAATGGAGCAAACGGGCCTACAACATTTCCGCCTCCATCGAAAATGCAGCTGCCGCAGCCGGAATTCAATCCCGGGACCTGCGGGTCAGCAGCTGAGTACTTAAGCTACTAGACCACTGCGTCGGGGCGCTGTATAAAGTTGCCAAGCGTTGTACTGCAGAAGCGCTCTCTTGCTGATTTTTTTTACTTAGAAGCCTGTTTAGCGAATTTAATTTTCAGCTGAAGTTCGCATCCAGGACAACCCTAATGGATTTTCTCAGTCTTTTTATTCTTCTTTTTAGGTGGTTTACATCACGTGCGATCAATGGGTTGCGTTTGTTAGTGTTCGTTTGAATTTGTGGGGCGTAATATTTCGAACAGTGCATAACATCTGCTTTTATAGCAGCCAGATCTCGTCAATGCTAGCCGAGCCATTTCAGAGCAGTCATTTGAAGTTGTACGCGAGGGCCAGGTAGGCCGCAATTGCAGCGTCATCTGCTCTGTTAAAAACGTACACGGACTTCCTAGTTCTGCGTTGAGCGATTTTCTCCGGAATAGATGGGGTACATTGAACAGTATTATGGTCAAACATTTCTCCAAAGATTTCGACGTTGTCCCTTCCTTTCAAAAAGAAATCACTCAAGAAAACAAGGTCTAAGATAGACCTTTAAGTGCCCTGTACACAAGTAGGCAGCGAAACAACTTTCGTAAGGTAGAAAGTGAACATAAGACTTTGCAACATAATGTTTGTCTCACTAGATAGGTATAAAAAATTTCAATTATTATCTGTGAGATTGAACTCTCCTCCTATTGTTATGTGGCTACCCGTCATGTGTTCTCGCATATGCTCTAGTGTCTGATCAAGGTAGGACGCTTTGGATCGCAGAGGCCTACACACCGCACCAACACTGTCTTTATTCTTGGTTAGCTGAATCCTACACGAGATCGCCTCTACACCCGAAACGCCTGGCATCGCTGTAAAACCTATGCATTGGTTCAGAAGCAAGGCAACACCACCGCCTCGAGCTGGTCTATTTTTTCGGATGATAACGTAGACCGGTGGTGCCACCTCACAGTTTCTATTGTTTTGGTGCTGCCAAGTTTCAGTAACACAATGTCGGGTTCGAGTGCGATCAGGTTTGCCTCGTAGTGTTCAATCTATTTATCAGACTACGAGCAATAACCTTAAGCAAACTATGGATGAGGGCGATTTCAACGTCGCATGGCTAGTTCATCGTCCTTGCTCCCGTTTTTTGCTATTTCATCTATGTCATTAGTTTGGTAATCCCAGGTGTGCATGCGATTAATATTTTGACTTTATTGTAAAACCAAAAAACTTTGCTTTTCTCGTTTCGGTGTTCCTTCTTTCTTTCTCAGAGCTTCTTTCCGATTTCTGTCAGTGTAGGTGAAAAATTCTCGGTAATTGAGATTTCAATTCCATATAGCTTCTTGCAGTTGCTAAGTATGTGTGCTTTATCCCAATAGTAAAGTAATTTAAGATTACAGGTATGTTTTTAGGACTGTCATTGGCGCTCCGTCACCCAAGGCGGTGAATTCTTTCTAAGCCTGTCGTTTTAATTTCTCTTTAAATGGCATTACTTCCCACGGTGTCTGTTCCTGCGTGCCCTTCACAGCTTCATTAAAAAAGGAAAAAAAACGTGATTTTTGCCGACACTAGGAGTCCTTAATCGAGTGCGACAGGGATTACGCAAAGCAGCATAGTTGCAAACGCCAAGGTCAGACCACTGCGGAGTTTCTCTGTATCGCGTTGTTATACTACACGGCCACGAAATGTTGATGATTGATTGATATGTGGGGTTTAACGTCCCAAAACCATCATATGATTTTGAGAGGCACCGTATGGGATGGCTCCAGAAATTTCGACCACCTGGGGTTCTTTAACGTGCATCCAAATCTGAGCACACGGGCCTACAACATTTCCGCCTCATTCGAAAATGCAGAATTCATTTCGCGACGTGCGGGTCAGCAGCCGAGTAACTTAGCCATTAAACCACCGCGGCAGGGCGGCCACGAAATTTGATGGGAACGATAGCACAAAAGGTTTGATCACAAAGCATGCAGAGAAAAAAGTAGCTGTAGCTAAGATAGCGTAACAGCAATAGCAATAATACCACTATTGCAAATAATGGTCTGTACTGCCTTATTAGAGCATTCTTTGTTTGCGTGTAATGCTTGTTGCAAGTTGCACATGGGTTTATCATGGTCTTTTGAAATTCTTGCGGCAATACAGGTCTTATTGGGCAATCACCGGTATTTTTTACGATATTTGGAAACATGACCTTGCAAACAAACTTCCCCGTTTTCTCAATGAATGTGGTTTATTTTGTGGACACGTCAATGCTACTTCCCATTCATGGTTGCCCACTCTTTTAGGATGATAAAATGGCAATTTTATCAGTAACAGTAATATACCAAGGTATCCCAAATCATGATTTTTTAAAAGACGTCATGCTGGAGGGCTTGCGAATTTCGGCCGTTCGAAGTGCTTTAAGGTGCACTGACATAGTAGACCAGATGCACCTCGAGCAGTTTGCCAGCATCGAATAGGTGGCTGCAGCTGAGATCAAAACCACGACATTCAGTAGGGCATCTGAACACTGCAAGAGCTACACCGCCACCAGCAACAATCCAAGCGCGTCGAATTAGCATGTCCTTCATATTAGGCCTGTCGATTGTCTAATCCAAAGTCAACTAATGTGTCAGAAAACAGGTTAATGTCACCATGCTTCAGCTGAGTCTGTGTGGACCTTCCAGGAGACCAGGTGATGCCACCGTGCTCGAGGTCCTTTGGGCTTAGGGCTGAGTGAAGTAGATTATTTGAGCGCCACAGACCAACGCTGAGTGACAAGATTCTGCAAGAAGCGCGTGCGAGTCAGATGATGATGATCGCCCCATCAAATGACCCGTATACCCACTGGGGCAGGGATTGATCATCGGGTCGCTCGTGCATGTGGTAGGTTTCCCATAGTTATGCTCCACATCCATCTTCTTCAAAAAAGAGCTAAAGAACCCGCTGAGACGTTGACGTCATGCTTTCCATAAACAGTTATTGGAAAGCACCTGTTTTCTCATGGCTTGAGATGTGACGCCGACCATGAACTTATTAAAGTTCTGCCCATCCAGTAGTCAGTTGTCTGCAATATCAGAGGGAACACACGGTTACATAACAGATTATTCAGGGAATGTCTGTACGAAGAGGCTCTAGTGTCGAATTTATATCGTTATAGAAATGACATCAAAGACTGCTTGGAATTTGCCAAAACGAACGAAATTTTTAAAATTAACACTGTTGTACTTTCTCAATACAGAAAGGCGCTCCCGATCATGCAGTGTTACTGTCTCTTGTAGTAATCCATGCATGCGCTTCAGGCTCATTCATCCAGCGAGCCTGGCAGTAATCAATCATTTTTCAAAGTTTTGGTGCCAATCGTCACATGGTCTCCTGCATTTTTTGTTAATGTTGATTAGTTCGGCTTTATTCTGAGCTGCATTCTTGTGCTATGTTGCCTAATTTCTGGCGCATTTTATTTACATTGACACATACCGCTCCCCTTCATATATATATGGTGGTTTCGGGCTGCCAACCCACATATCAATCAATCAACGCACTGCTCCCCTTATGTCATAACTGTTAGGAAACCGATTGCGTTGACCCACTCCCGTGGGCCTAAAGAGCTCTGCGCTACATGACGAATGTAAGCTAAGCGAGTTCGTTTGTTTTGTTGATGACAATGTCATAATTTAGTATGTGTTCATGATAAAAAAAGAATGCACGCCCCACACTTACGATTCTGTGCGACTGTGACTCACTTACAAATATCGTCACTAGTTAGCGCCGTGCTGCCCACAGTACACGAGCTCGCATTCTTTCTCTAATAGAGGACCGTACTGTACGCAGTGGTGCTTTTTTTTTTTTGAGTGGTGTCAGCCCACTGCCTGCGAATAAAATACGGTGACTTCAGCATTCACGTTATATGTTTGTCTTCCAATGCCAAATCGATGCAGCAACATCGACGTACATTGCATTATTTGCTTAAGAAACACAATCTGCCATTGTTCGTGCTTCACAACTGACTTTTCTTGTATCTTTATTATACACATTATATACATTTGTTGTGTTTATTTTTAGGAATCGAGCATGTGTCTCGCCTTCAACGCACTGCTATAGTGCTACTGAATTGATTCTTTGCAGCCGGATTGCTGGTTCTAGGATAATAAAAAAAGGAGAAAGAGGGACACCCTAAAATTTTGCTCGATGAGCTGAATAACTGCGAATACGCATCAGAATTTTTTTTCTATTCTGTATTCATAACGTGAATGTATGACATTTGGTAAGTTTATTCAAGAAAACTGCGTGGCTAACAGAGTTTATAGCGCGCTTGTTTTTACTCCAATAACATTTCCGCACGCAGGTTTCTTTGATTGATTATCTGCAACAAGAGTTCGAATATATTTCATTATTATACACCGAGAGCTCAAGGGCACTCAAAATAATGTAATAAAGAAAGTGGATGTTTTTCAGGAGCTTAGACTACATAAGCCTGAAGTATGTCGTCTTAACTAATTAGGCCTATGTGGATTGCCTAAGAGCCTGAATCTAAACACACGACTGCGTCATTTTCAATTTCACCTATTGTTCAATTCCGCAGGGCAAATAAAGTTTAATTATATACGTATCATTACATTCTCTACTTTTTCAAAGGTGATTTCAAGGCTCAATTTTAGTACATTTGTCACAGTTTATTTCAGCAGAAT
The DNA here is from genome assembly GCF_043290135.1 of Rhipicephalus microplus. Classification (NCBI taxonomy): domain Eukaryota; kingdom Metazoa; phylum Arthropoda; class Arachnida; order Ixodida; family Ixodidae; genus Rhipicephalus; species Rhipicephalus microplus. The sequence continues at coordinate 131,271,231 of NC_134702.1, read as the reverse complement.
ATTTGATGGGGTAGGACCAGGACCAAACATTATATGGTCATGTCAAGCACAAATAACTCTTGTGGAATAACAGATAAGCAACAGTTTATCTACGTACAGCAGTGGTGAAAGTCTTCAAAGAAATGACGATGATGATTTGGGGTTTTAACGTCCCAACACCACCTTATGATTATGAGAGACGCTGTAGTGGAAGGCTCTGCAAATTTCGACCTCCTGGGGTTCGTTCATTATCAAAATCATCATCATCAGCCTCACTACGTTCACTGCAGAACAAAGGTTCCTTCATGTTCCGCCACTCAACTCGGTCCTCTGCTTGCTGCTGCCAATTTATACCCGTGGACGTCTTAACCTCATCTCCCCACCTAACCTTCTGTCTCCACCTAACCCGCTTGCCTTCTATAAGAATTCAGTTAGTTACTCTTATTGACCAGCTGTTATCCTGTCTACGTGCTAAACGCCCGGGCCATGTTTGAATACCTTCCACCGAAAGGGAGGGAACCGTAAGTGGACATGGAGGAGCCCTAATGGCAAAAATAGGAATCATTAGGCTTTATACTGAGAGCACACCCAGGCATCGTGCAGGACGTAGAGGTGCTTGGCAAGGCATGCTGCACGGACCATAGAATAGTATGGCCCAGAGTTTGCCTACAGTTGAAGAAGGAACGACAAAAATTTTTACGCAAGAAGCCAATAATTGAGCTAGCACTGAGAGGGAACGCACAGAAATTCAGAGTCTCGCTTCAGAACAGGTACTTGGTTCTTATCGAGGAAAACAGACTTAGCGTTGACGCTCTCAATGATAATCTCACGAGCATCATTACGGAATGTGCAGTGGGAGTTTGAGGTACTGTAGTTAGACAGGACAATCGCAAGCTTCCCAGGAAACAAAAAGTCTCATTAGAAAGCGTCAAAGCATGAAAGCCTCCAGTACAACAGACAAATTAGAGTTGGTAGAGCTTTCGAAGTTGATTAATAAAGGTAAGGTATCCGGTGTAAGAATGTAAAACATGAAGAGAATCGAACATGATCTGAAGAACCGAGGAAGCGTCAAAGAAGTGAAGAGAAAACTCGGAATAGGCAAAAACCATATATGCATTAAGGGACAAGGAAGACAAAGTAACTACAATATGCTTACGATAGTAAAACTAGCGGAGGAGTTTTACAGAGATCTGTACAGTAGCCATCACAACCATTACCATAATATAATAACTAGCAGTAACCCAGTTGGCACCCCACCACTAATTATAGAAGAAGTCAGAAAAGCTTTGGAGAGCGCGCAAAGAGGAGAGGCTGCTGGTGAGGATCAGGTAACATCAGATCTGCTTAAAGATAGAGAACAGATTGTGTTAGAAAAACTTGCGACCCTGCTTACGAGGTGCCTCCTGACTGGAAGAGTACCAGAATCTTGGAAGAATGCAAACGTCATCCTAATACATAAGAAAGGAGACGACAAGGACTTGAAGAATAACAGGCCAATGAGCTTGCTCTCCAAAGTATACAAGCTATTTACAAAGGTAATTGCTAACAGAATTAAGACAATATTACAATTCAATCAACCAAAGGACTAAGCAGGATTTCGAACAGGCTACTCAACAATCGACCACATTCATACTATCAATCAGGTAATAGAGAAATGCTCAGAACATAACCAACCATTGTATATAGCCTTCATAGATTACGAGAAGGCATTTGATTCAGTAGAAATATCAGCAGTCGTCCAGACACTGTGGAATCAGGGCGTCGACGACGCATGTGTAAGCATCCCGCCAGAAATCTAGGGGGGAGGTGCTACGGTCGCCAGTGGGAGCAAACGCATGTCACTCCGGCTCTCTCGATTTGTGAATGTTTCCGCACGTTTTTCGAACTGTACCCTTAAAAGTGGCACATCATCGGACAGATCAATTCATCACGAACCCACGGATATCATCTTTTTGGGTGAGCGTGAGCTTTACGAGTTTTAAGGCTCGTAAACTGCAAGAACTGAACGAGTGAGCGTCTAGGCCTAACGGTGGTTGGACCTGGCACATACCGCGTCGAATTCGAAGACCGAAAGAACAGCCAAGATGAACGTAGACGAGGCAGAGACAGGGGAAGCCACGCACCACAGAACTGAACATACAAGAACCGTTTTCACGAGTGAAGACGGAGACGCTGACAGTGTTTCAGATGGCTGGATTGAAGTTAAACGAAAAAAAAGAAGACGCGTGAGCCAAAACAAGGTAGTGAGACAAGAAGACGCCCGTTCACCAAACCCGATGCGCCAAGGCCACCGAGGCATTGTCAGCAAGGTTTTACGAGCAAGCAAGATGCCCAGATTGCCCAGGGACAACATCAAGGTAATTGTTCGACCGAGGTACGGGCTGAATATAAGAAGCATGCGCGGTGTGAGTGTTGATGAGGCGATACGCAATGGAGCAGGAGTAGGCGATGACGAGATGATCACAAATTTCCCCAACACCACGCAAAACATTTTGGCGATAAGCACACCGGAGGAAAGCACAATAAAGAAAATCGCCAAGATGAAGGTTTTGACAATCAACCGAAAGAGGTACGAAACAAACGCGTATCTTTCGGCGCCTGAAAATATGACAAAAAAATTATACGCAACGTACCTCTTAAATATAATCAAGATAAGCTCGTGGAAGCACTGGTGAACACACGAAACCCCTCTCTAGCGTATGCGAAGAGGCTCGGTAGTACGACTAACGTGATACTGCTCTATGGAGGAAACCGACTTCCTACGTGGGTTTACTACAACAGCGTTATGGCAAGAGTATCTCTGTACCGGAAACGGATAGACTTCTGCAAGGAATGTGGCAGGCTTGGCCACAGACCTCACGTGTTCCCAAGACCAGATATCAAACTTTGCCCAATTTGTGAATTAAAGAACCCCATCAATGGACACGAGTGTACGTCTCAGGGCGGAATATGTGGTGAGTCGCACCACACGGCCGACCGGATCTGCAAGGCCAATTACAAGTTGCCGCACATAGTAAACCAGAGACGATGGAAGGCCAGGGTCAGAGACTTTCAAGAGCGAACCCCGTCACCATCAGATAGCAATGCTGGTGCGGTGGAAGGAGGCCACCTTAGTCGCTCGAGATCCAAAACCCGCTCCCAACAGGTCATGAGTCGTTCAACCAGATCCGGATCCCCCCCGCCGGTAAAAAGACGGAGCAAAAGTCGTAGTACGAGCAGAAGTCGGAGTTGGAGCAGAAGCCGCAGCGAGAACCGACACCACCCTCAACAAGACATAGGAGGGGCCACACCTGGCGGGAAACAGAAAGGGCCGCGCAAAATCACTTGGCGTGACATAGTTAGGGGAACAAAGGCGGACTCCGCACAGGGGCACCATCTCTCCAGCCGCCCGTGGGCAGCCGCCGACCCCGGCCTGGCGATGAGGATGGAAAACATGGAGAAAGAGAATAGGGAGCTTAGACAAGAGTTCGTCAAGGCAATGAAGCAAAAGGAAAAATCAACGCGGACAGTTGAGGTGCTACCACAAACATTGAACGAAATCTTCAAGCGAATTGGAGGACACTCCGCAGAGACCCCATCCTCTGGCGCCTCCTCATCTCATGGAGCTGCCGATGAACGCGACACAACTTGAACAGTAGGACACGGGGATACGGACATGTGCTGTGGAGGTGAGTATGAAGCGTCGGTGGTGGTGGGCTTTAAGCGTAAGAGCCAAAATGATTCTCAACATTTTGAAGGCGCTGAAAATCACACGCAAGAACCGAAGCGGGCACGACCAGCAGGCTGAAAGAAAGACGTGATTGAAGAAATGGTAGACAAACTAACCAACAAGACAGAGCGACTGTTTGAGACGCTCCTCATTCGGCTAATCGGGTCTGACGCCGCAAGAAATGCAGAGTATGCCGTGGTCAATAACCAACTTGCGGCCAATAAGCGCATCGAATATCTGGAACGCGGGATGGCACAGTTGCAGCAACCGGGACAAGGAAATGACGAATTGGGAGGGCACGCATCGAGCATTCTCAACACAAGCAGCAATGTCAACGCCACTTACACTGAAAAACGAGGGACGCACGGACAGTCGCGTTCCCCCAACGCCTTTGATTAGCAACCATGGCAGCGTCCCGCAAGTTTGTCGGAAGACGCACAGTCTGGCAATGAAACTGTAGGGGCTTCAAAAACAACAAAGCTACAATGATGCAATATATGAAAACTCTCTCGAAAAGCAAACTTCCCGACGTGACTGCTTTGCAAGATCTTTCGACCGGGATCAGCTACCGGGCTATGTGGCTTGTGGCTCTGCGTGCGAATGCACGGCAAAGACATAAAGCTGTGTGCCCTGGTCAAGAGAGGGACGGCCTTTATTGACCATTCACTTGATATCAGCGAGGAGTCGGACATAGACCACAGCGTGATTGAGGTTCTGCCCTGACTTGGAAACAGGAAGACTGGCCTATCCATGCTTAACGTGTACACACCTCCTTCTAAAAGGGGCCTCACGCACAACTTTGGCGCCCTTTTTCGCGAAGCAATGGCGAAGGCCGCCTCCAGTCCTCTCCTAATCTGCGGAGACTTCAATGCACCACACATGCAATGGGGCCGAGTCACCCAAAGGGAAGAGGCTAGCCGAATTGTTGGACGAGCATGGCTCAGTTATACTCAATGAACCGGCATTGCACACCCGGATCGGACAGGGTGCGTGCCGCGGCACGTCCCCTGATTTCTCCATTTGGTCAGACGTGGGCGCGATCACCTGGTCGAACACTTTTGAGGATCTGGGGAGCAACCACAGAGTCCTGTGCATGACAATGGAAGAGAATAAAGGCAAGATGGACAGCTGCCTAAAAGCTAGAGTCGTGGACTGGGACAAGTTTCGAGAGCAAAGAGAACGAGAGAAGCAGGAAGGGCCGATCAAGGATATCGGGGAATGGTGCAGAGAGCTTCTCGCGGACGTGAAAAAACCTACAAAAGAAACTGAATGAACAGACAGGCGAAAAGAACCTGAATGTGGTGACAGGCCCTGCGGAAGCGTTGACGAGAGCGTTCCCGAGCTGTCCAGGGTAGACAGCTGGCTTGCGCATCTTGTAGAGGCCAAGAAATCTACGCAGCGAAGAGCGAGTCAGCAGAAACTGAACAGGAAGATACGCAAGAAGATTGACGAGATCAACCGAGAGATTGAGGCCCACTGCGTCTGACTGTGCGAACAGGAATGGCAGGAGCTGTACGATATGATGGATGGAAACATGAGTGCAGGGCGCACATCGAGGATTCTCAGGCACCTGCTGGATCCAACCAGCACGAGAACGGTGATTCATGTCCAGATGGCGAAGCTGTGACACAAGCACAGAGACGACCCGCAGGCCTTCGTGAAGGAGATCATCCAGACGCACCCACTCCCCCGGCAAGTGAGAGTCACATGAAATACTGCGGGGCTTCCAACAAGGAACTAGACGTAGAATTTTGATGCAGGAAATTAGAGCAGTCCTTCAGCTACTGAAGACTAAATCGGCGCCCGGTCCTGACAAGATCACCAATCGAATTCTGAGGAACCTGAACGATGACGCCATCGAGAAGCTACGTCTGTATATCAACGCATGCTGGAAGGAAGGCCGTATTCCACAAGAATGGAAAACAGTGGATGTCATACTAATATCCAAGCCAGGTAAACTGCTTGAGGATTAAAATATGAGGCTGATATCTCTGGCGTCCTGCGTCGGGAAAGTCATGGAGCACGCCTGCCTCAACAGGGTGACGATGATCCTCGAGAAGCGCGATGCCTTCGGCGCTCACATCATCGGCTTCCGCAGAAGACTTTCGACGCAGGATGATATGCTGCAAATCAAGGAACAGGTCGTTAACGCACCAAACACGCACGCACGCACCCTGCTCGGGTTAGACCTCAAAAGCGCCTTTGATACAGTAAAACATACTGCCATTTCGGACAAGATCAGCCAACTAGGTCTTGGTTCAAGGATCCACAGATACGTCAGCAGCCTCGTGACCGGACGCAAGGTGATGGTGGAGGTCGACGGTGCCCCAACACGAACAGTTGACATGAGGTGCAGGTACGCCACGGGGCTCGGTCCTCTCTCCCATGCTTTTCAACCTCATCATGATCGGACTACCGGAGTGTCTCGACGCAATAGAGGGCATCAATCACACAATCTACGCAGACGACGTGACCATGTGGACCACAGCGAATACGAGCGTTGGTGAAATGCAAGAGAGAATGCATCGGGCCGTCCGGGCCATGGAGTGGCACCTCGAAGGCACGGGAGTCTTCTGCTCTCCCGATAAAGCGGAAATCCTCCTGCATAGACCACGCAAGAAAGTACCTCACCTGCAGGTTGTACTGGACGCCCGTCACTTGGGCATCCGCGTCATGACGAAGGAGGGGACCGAAACACCAACGGTGTACAAAATACGAGTGCTCGGCCTGTGGCTGGAAGAGAACGGTGCGAACCACGAGCTGGTAGCGCGACTGCAAAAGAAAGTGGCCACCGCAACGCTTCTTGTGCGTCGAGTAGCGAAAAAAAGAAAAGGACTAAAGGAACACAGCGTGACGAAGTTAATACATGCGTACGCGCTGAGCCATGCAGCGTATGTCGCCGCGTATGCTGACTGGAACAGAGGCAAAACCGAGAAGCTGAACGCGGCAATTCGTCGAGCGTTCAAGGTAGCTCTGGGTGTGCCCCAGTACACGGAATCCCGTAGACTTCTGGAGCTGGGTGTGCACAACACCCTCGATGAGATAGGAGAAGCGCAGAGGATTGCGCATCTCGAGAGGAATTCTAGCACAAGAACGGGAAGACGCATTCTCGACCTGCTGGGGATTCGATATCATGAGGCGCGTAGACTGGAGGAAGCATTGATACTGGAAGTCAGGGACGCCATACTGACAGAAAACATCCCCAGGAACATGCACCCCGTTCACGACTTGCAATGACGTAAATGCAGAGCTGCAGCAGTCATGAAGGTGCATGGAAGCTAAGAGAACGTCCTCTTCGTCGATGCGGCCAGGTATCCACTGTCAGCCGGCGGCGGCGATGGGAGCCACTCGAAACCCCCAACGCTACCCGTGAACAAGCGAGGCGAAGTCGAAGCGCTAACACTACCACCACTGCTACTGCTATGACAACAACGACTGCAGCGACAGCGGCAACATCAACAGCCATTCCGGTCAGTGGCGGTAGGACCTGCTTCCTCTCCTCCATGGCGGTCCTGAATACGACAGGAAAAGTTCGGGTCGTGGCATCACCACGGCTACCATCATCCGAAGCTGCTGAAGAAATGGCCATAGCTTTAGCGGTACTCCACAGCAGTGTGGACGACAGCCTCATTATAAGCGATTCTAAATCAGCGACTCGGAGCTATATTAAAGGCTGGGTGTCCGAGGAGGTGGAACGCATGCTTAACGCCAGAGCTGGAGACTTCGCGTCAGGCATGATTACTGACAAAACCCTCAAAATGTTTTCCGCTCACATGGGGGACATTGCAACTATTAACAACATCAGCCGTAAAACTAGGAGCAGCAATGCCAACAGTGAAAGACTAACCGGCCTCCCACCCAACCATAACGAGCGCGCCCACCTCGTTGCGAGGCAACTTACCCACCGCGACGCCGCCACCCAGAGAGCAGCCGCCACCGTAGTTGGGAAGAGTACCGGCTGAGGAACAGTGGTGGCCACAGGCACTGGCAAAGGCGCCATTAACACCCCCACCACGTCCGTTGCTGCGGCAACTGAAATTTGTACAAAAGAGGCGAGGCAACAGAGGTGCGCCGACTGCTATAGAGAAGAATTTCATGCCACGTACCACGACGTGCTTGCGCACTATAAGAAAAACCGGAAGAGATTTGCGCAACTCCCCGTGCGCCTGGACAGGTCACAGGTGGTGGATCTGAGAAGGCTGCAGACGGGCACGTTCACCAACCCCTGCTACTGCATCGCTTATGGCCCACGCTGCACCCGTCGCCTGGCTGCCCGTGGTGCACCCATTAACGGGCCGATAAGGCGCATATACTTTGGCAATACGAAAGCGATGAAGATAGGCCACGATGAAGGATGACGTCAACTGAGGGACCCACTGAAATGGGATGCCTTGCTGAGCGATGGCAAGCCGCCCTTCTTAGCGAGGCCCTCGAAGACCAGCTGTGGGCCATCCTGCGGGCCAGGGCCGTTGCCGAGGACCTCAAAAAATGTTCCTCGAACGATATGTCGCTGGCATCCTAGCCCCGGACACAGCAACAACCTTTGGGCAAAAAAAGTTTGTTCAACTCACCTCAACAACAAGAAATCTACAGGGGATCAACTGCTACCTTAGTGCTTCATAAAGAAAGCAACAAATTGCCAATAAAGAAGGGTGTGAGCAAGGGGTGACATCTCTCCAATGCTATTTACCGCGTGCTTACAGGAGGTTTTTAGAGGCCTAGAAAGAGAACAGTTAAGCATACGACTTAATGGAGAAAACCTTAGTAACCTGCACTTCACAGACGACATTGCATTGCTGATTAACTCAGAAAACGAATTCCAAGTCATGATTACGTAGGTTAGACGAGGAGAGCAGAAAAATAGGTCTTAAAGTAATTCTGCCGAAAACGAAAGTAATCTACAACAATCTTGGAAGAGAACAGCGCATCGAGATAGGTTATAGTGCACTTGAAGTTGTAGAACACTATGTCTACTTAGGACAGGTAATTACCGTGGAGCCGAACAACGCGACTAAAGTAACTAGAAGAATAAGAATAGAGTGGAGCACATTTGGCAGACACTCTCAAATCATGACAGGTAGATTGGCACTATTCCACAAGAGGAAGGTATATAACACCTGCATCTTGCCGGTACTTGGCTACGGAGCAGAAAACTGGAGACTTACAAAGAAGGTACAGCTAATATTCAGGACGACGCAGCGAGCAATGCAAAGGAAAATGATAAACGAAACCTTATGAGACGAGAAGAAAGCAGTGTGGATTAGGTAACAAACAGGAGTTAAGACTATCATAGTTGAACTCAAGAAGAGGAAATGGGGTTCTTTAGCGTGCACCGAATGTGAGCACATGGGCCTACAGCATTCTCGCCTCCTTCGAAAATGCAACCGCCGGAGCCGGGATTTGATACCGCAACCTGCTGGTCAGTGGCCGAGTACCTTAGCCACTAGACCAGCGTGGCGGGGCTGTTCAAATAACTATTTCATTTCATTTCATTTCATTTATTTACTCTCAAGGCCGAAGAATTACAGAGAGGAGCAGGTATACGTCGTACAGAAAATCAGGAAATACAGCAAATCAAAATTATATGCGCACAATGGCGATCTGAAAACCATAAAAGAAAAGAAAGACTGCATGATGTGAAGAAGAGGCAGGGTGGTTGTAACAACAATGTTCAACATGGTTGCGTCTTTGAATGACACGCGCACACAAAAAACTAACAAGAGAAAACACAGCGTGACTTAAGTGGCGAATTTACGCGGAATGGTTAGAGAGGGCGTTTTTAAACAAAGTGAGGTCAGTGATAGCAGCGATAGGAGCGGGAAGGTGGTTCCACTCATTTGCAGTTTTCGAGATGAATGATTCAAAATATAAATTCGTGTGGGCGCTAGGAACGCCCACTTTAAACTGATGATCGTTGCGTGAGGAAACGTACGATGGGGGCTGGAAAAGAGTGTTGCTAAAAGACGGAATACAATGAAAGATCTTATGGAACAGGCAAAGGCGAGATATTTTACGCCGCAGTGAGAAAGTGGGTAAGTGAAGATTGCCTTTCATCGAGCTAACACTGGACGTGCGATGGTAGTTTGACATGACAAAACGTGCCGAGCGATTTTGAACCGCCTCGATGCTGTCAGCGAGGTAATTGGTATGTGGATCCCAGACTGATGACGCGTACTCGAGTTTGGGTCGGACTAATGTTTGATAAAGCAGAAGTTTAAGGTTAGTCGGAGCCAAAGAAAAGTTTCTGCGCAGATAACCTAACGTGCGATTCGCATTGTTCGTAATATAATCGACATGCGTGTTCCAAGAGAGATTGTTAGAAATATATACTCCTAGGTACTTGTAGGACGAAACCAGATCGAGATTGCTGTGGTTAAGTGTGTAGTCGCACAGTAAATTATGAGAAATACAACGGGAAATTCGCATAGCCTTGCATTTAGTAACGTTTAGCTTCATTAATTATTCGTCGCACCATGATGAAATGTGATCCAGGTCTGTTTGAAGGGCAAGATTATCTGCGTTAGTCCGGATTTCCCGGTAAATTACACAGTCATCGGCAAATAGTTTGATGGATGATGAGATGTCTTTAGGTAAGTCGTTGATGTAGATAAGAAATAGTAGGGGACCAAGAACTGAACCTTGCGGAACGCCGGACGTTACAGGGATAGTCGGGAAACAATGGTCGTTAGCAGTTAAAAACTGGGTGCGGTTAGATAAGAAACATTCAATCCACTTTAAGACGTTAGCATCAATATTTAGCGCGTTTAGTTTCAGAAGAAGTAACTTGTGGCAAACGGTATCAAAGGCTTTTGAAAAATCTATGAAGACACAATCAACAGTAGATGAACGATCAGCAGCAGAGAATAAATCGTTAGTGAAGGCCAGAAGCTGTGTCTCACATGAATAATATTTCCTAAACCCGTGTTGGTGAATGCTAAAGAAGACGTTACTTTCAAGATAACTCACGACGTGGGTGTAAATTGCATGTTCGAGAAGTTTGCATGGTACACTGGTTAGTGAAATGGGGTGATAGTTCCCGGGACTATGAGCGTTTCCTGATTTAAACAAGGGAGCCACCTTCTCCACCTTCCAGTCCTCTGGGAGAACACCTTCTTCTAATGATTGATCAAAAAGTCTCGACAGAATAATTGAGGAATGAACGTCAGTGTTTTTCAAAAATTTAGAAGAAATGCCATCGACGCCTGGTGACGACGAAATTTTTAAATTTTGGATCAACTTGCGTATGCCGGCCTGGTCAACGTGTACAGATTTCATCACAATGAAATCGCGAGCTTGAACACCTGGAAGGACGGCAGGAGTAGTGTTCGTAAAGAATGAAGAAAATGCATGGTTAAGGGTGATACAAACGTTCTCACTGGAAATTACTTCGTCCGTGTCAGTGGCAAGTTCAATCTGTTTCCTATCGCCCCCATTAACGACCTGCCAAAATTTGTGGGGATTGTTTTGCAGAATTAACGGTAGCGTTTGCTGAAGAAAGGACTCCTTTGCCGCGGATAAAGCACGCAGGTATTCACCGGCTACCTTTTAGATGCGGAGCATCTAATACTCGAGGCTTGTAGTGCGGCACCATCCGCAAGCTTCCTCCTCCTTCTTCCACCATCTGTGCATCCCTTCCTCTTCTACACACCGCGCGCGCTTCACTCCTCCACCATCTGTGCACCCTTCCTCCTCTACACACCGCGTGCGCTTCTCTTCTTCACGAACATTCGCTAGCTGTATAATGTAGCGCGCATGCGCCGTCACCCTTCGAGAACATCGGCAGCTGACGCGCGCGCATGCGCCGTCACGCTTCGAGAACATCGGCAGCTGACGCGTGCGCATGCGCCGTTGCGCTTCTCCCCCTTCTCGAACATTCGACAGCTGACAGTGCATGCGCCGTCGCGCTGTATATATACTCAAGGTCGGTGCTCGCTCGCTCAGTTGCCGCTCGTCGGTTGGTTTGTACGGCGCGTCGACGTCCTAGGTCGCAATGATCGACGTCCCTTCGACCAGCGCCGGCCAAAGTGTTGGCGGAACCGCAACCAAGTCGTCGTCCGAAGACAAGGCAGCGCGGAGAAGAGCTCGCGACGCCGAACGTAAACGTCGGCGTCGAGCGGAAGATGCTCAACTTAGAGAACGTGAAGCCGCTGAGAGACGTCAGCGTCGAGCAGCAGCACCGGATTCGGCCGCTTTGAAACGTAAGCGTCGACAACAGGACCCGGACTTTCGAAAACGGGAAGCCGAGTGCAAGCGTCGGCGACGAGAGGCCGATCCCGATGCTGCCCACGAGCGCAAGCGCGCCGAGGTAGCGGCGTGGCGCGCCAAGCAGTATGCCACGCCCAACGCTCGCTTCAAGCGCGACTTCCTCGACCGAAGCTTCGGCCACACCTGCAAGGTGTGTGATCGTCTTTGGTTCGATAACAACTACTTTACCGACCAAAAAGCCATCGTGCTCAAAGTTCGTCGCAATAAATAAACACCGCCCTTTCGCATACGTGTCGTACGTGTTCACTCATTTAACACCACTCCTACAACCACGTTAACCAATTTAGCCAGCGACCCAAGTAAGTCGCAATTTAACACCTCATTTCACAACCACGTTAACCAATTTAGCCATCGACCCAAGTAAGTCGCACTTTAACACCCCGTTAACCAATTATATGCTCCGCATCCTCCTCAGTGTTCCCCCGAGGGAAGCTGCGGGCAATTTTTTTGTAAACCTCCTATCTTTCAGATAAATTAGAACGCTTGGCTTGGCGGTAAACGCCAAGCCAAGCGGGTCGTTCGTGCAGGGTCGTTCGTTGTATTACGTCACCCCACCGTCTTGGGACGCACGTGATCGAGGAGGGCAAGCCCCGTTCAGTTGCAAATTTAGCGTCTTAACGCGGTGAGGAACGTTGCAAATCTTGGCCGACGTGATTGTGAACGCTCAGTGCATGCATTACACGTTCCAGTTAAGCACGCTCAAACTTATTGACGGGCCCCGACCCTTTTCCCCACCCCCGTACAGGGTAGCAAACCAGTTCGTCTAGGTTAACCTCCCTGTCTCTTCCTTTTATTTATTTCTCTCTCTCTCTCCTAATTCTGTTCACTGAAAAGTATAAAATTAACCCTACGTGGTTAGACGGAATCCCTACAGAGTTTGCCTCCCTTCCCCTCTTTTATAGGCCTGACATATCTGTTATTTTGCTGCTTTTTCCATCCGTGCCCCCCCTCCCCCAAAAAAAATACAGGAGTGTCTGAATTCAACGTTGGAACTTAAAATCACCATTATGCAGAGAAATAGAAGAGACAGTGTTTTGCTACACACGTGAGAAAAAGGACAATTCTTGCACATTTTACGAATATTGTGTCAGAGCTCCATGAGGCTCTGCGGAGCCCCGCTCTTAACGACCAAACCTGGGTGACCCAGCACGCCCGTGAGGCGGTGTCGAGGCAAGCCCTTGACGAGGCAAGCCTTTGGGAGGCCGAGGCCCGGCCACCTAAACCTGTTGGTTTTTTTTATAATAATGTTCATTCCTCCTTCTCTTCCCTGCACATTTTCAACCAGTGGTGCATTTGTTACATAATAACAATTTATGTTGCCTTTGCGCTCGTTGATATAGGTCATGCACGTATTTTGTTGAAGTTATGGGAATATAAGTATCAGTTCATTCTTCCTTCATTTACGAGTTTAGAGTCATCAAACTGTTTTGGCTGCCTATTTTCGAAGTCTAAAAGAAGCTTTCTTTGTGCTAAAATAGAATTGCGGTATATACTTCTTATATAAAAAAAAGCGTGAGTGCCCTCTCATGGGATGAATGCGTAGTTCGAGGTTTTCTACCATGGACAGGTGGCAGCACCCATATGGTTGAATTGTATAGTGTGAGTTGTAGCTTACTGCAATTTAATCGCGTGAAAAAGCAAGAAATATTGGCACATTGCGATGTTATCATTGTTTTCATTGCATGACCATCGTTGTGATGAGTACCTCCTTTGATGCAGAAACATATTGGTGTTCACTTAAATTGCCAGTTCTGATAATTTCGAACTGAATGAAGGGTAATGTAGTTTTAGCATGAGGTAGCACAGTAAAAAAATTTTGCGTGTACCAGCTTTCTCCCTGCGCAAATTTGCATGGTACGGCATGTTTGTTGATTGTTTTGTCACACAGAAGGCTGCTCTTTTCTAACAATCAGAGCGGGGGGGGGGGGGGGGAGAAGGACGCTATGTTAAATATTTCAGTCATCTGTTCAGCGCTACGATTGCTGCTTTAGGAGAACCAGGCAAGTGTATCACCTTGCGTTTGCAGTGTGCATTCTTCTTGCGCCGTGACACGTCGTAACGTAATGATTCGCATGTACTCGTTCGAAGAAATTACCTTCGGCACTTCCGTGGTGCCCACAGTTTCATGGTTCTGCATATACTTTTCGAAAATGCAGCGGATCTGTTTTCCATGTCAACGCAGACGGCCTTCGCTTGGAAGGGGGCGCGATTAGCACTATGTGGCTGCAGTGATCGGACGCGGAACGCGCATGCGGGCTCTGTAACATAAACGCCAACCCCAATGCTCATGCGGGCGCTAACCATGGTGTCTGCATGGCTCTGTCACATCACCATGCGGAGCTATCCATGTACAGATTTTTGTGGCAGCATCAATTCGCGCCATAACACATACTTATCTCTATTCATCCCTAATATACGATTTCACTGAAGAATACGAAAACTTTTTTCACTTGCATGACAAGAAACGTTTCAACAGTGAAACTCTTTAAACTAGCCACCCTTTGTCTCTCAGAGACAAAATGATAATTATTCTGAACTGGCACGTGCTCTCTGCGTCCTCCTATTCATGCACATTTCGATCTGCTTGAGGCCCAGAGCACGCATGCCGATTTCTCTGGAGTCGCGTGCAGTAATCACCCTGTTTGGTGGTACAATGAGTACACGAGAAAGAACGAAAGACAAAAAGAGAGAGAGGAAAAAATAACTCGCGCACTCTCGACCCGAAGGCCAGTGTCCCAACCACTGGGCTACGCAAGCACGCTAGCAGAGCTAGTCACATCCTTGTAAAACTTGTCAAACGTTTTTAGTGTGTGAAAGAGTAAGAAAGGAAATGGGAGTGGCAGAAGAAGAGCTATGACAGTGAAGAAAACGGAAACGAGGAGAAAAGATAGATGCACAGCATATAAGCAACGAGAGAAAAAACAAATTATTGTGAGAATAAAAGACAGAGAATCAAGAAAAAGTCAGAGATACAAAGTGGAGAAGACCAAAACGAGGAAGAACACGAAAAATCGAGAGGTGAAAACAGAAGAAAAATGAAAAGAGCCATAAATATAGAGAAATAAAAAGCTTAAACACACATAAAAATAAAAAACAGACAGAAACAATGAAGAATAATTGGCAGATCCCACATATTGTGGGAATCTAATATTGGCGAAGCACGAATAAGGCAGGTTGATATGTCACTTTAAAATCAGGACAACGTTACGAGCCAGAGGTAAGTTATGCCGTATAAGACTTCCATGTCATAATTATCATATTTGGATGTGTCTCTTATCTTCTTCATTTATTCCCATCATCTGATACCAAAGCTGGTATGTGTGAAGCTAGTGAAACGGCCGCGAGCACGCAATGAGCGTATGTTGTATTCACGTTTTACATGACACGCATATCACGATGCATCATGTTTCGACGTGTCATTGACCTTCTTCGTCTATTTACGTCAAGTGATACCAAATTTGGCATATGTAGACCTAGCGAAATGGCCTCGAGTGCATCATCAACGTGGTATGTTGTGATCTTGTTACATGGCACGCGTGCCATTATTATCATGCTTGCACCAGTCATATACTCTCGCCATCCATCGACGCCACGTAACACCAGACTTGGTATATGTGGAGTTAGTGAGGCTACTGCCAGTGCATCACGAAGGGCCCAATATACTCCGAAATAACGTTGACGCAAGCGCATGCTGGGCGCAGCAACGCTGCGCTAGCAAAACGTCAGCACTCTATAATCTGACGCCAAGCGCGACCGGTGCAACCAGCGTACGTCGGCGCTTCCTGATGGAGGGACGCCGGACTCGCTCAAACGCGCATGCGTCCGAGCAACGCAGCGTGGCGCGTGCCTGCGAGTATACGCCAGGCAGATCGGCACCTGGCGTGGCAACGCAGACGTGACGCGACAAAACGAACGCCGGCGCGCACGCGCGCTGGGTCACGTCGAAGTGTATTGGCGCCAGAGGGTGGCATGTAGCCATGTTCTCACATCAAGCGCATCTCATCATTATCATGTTTGCACCAATCACATACATTCGCCATCCATTGGTGTCCCGTAATATCAAATTTGGCATGAGTGAAGCTAGCGAAAAGGCCGCGAGTGCATCATGAGCGTGGCATGCAGTCATGCTTTTACATGACACGCATCTCATAATTATCGTGTTTGCGTCAGCCACATCCCTTCTTCATCTATTCATGTCCCGTTATTCTAAATTTGGTATACGCGAAGCCAGCGAAACGGCCGCGAGCGCATCGTAAGTGTGACATGTATTCATGTTGTTACATACCACGCATCTCATGATTATCATGTTTCCGCCAGCCACGTACCTTCGTCATACATTCACGTCCCGTTATTCCAAATTTGGTATATGTAAAGCTAGCGAAATAGCCGCAAGCGCATCATAAGTGTGGCATGTATTCATGTTGTTACTTGACACGCATGTCCTGATCTTCATGTTAGGGTCTGTCGCTTGTGTTTGCCATGCAGTCATGTCATACCAAACAAGTTTCCATCATGTCATGTTAACGAAACCACCGCAAGAGTAGCAAGACTACTAAATGGAATTCATGACTTTCATGATATACATGCATCTCATGATTTTCGTGTTATGACCAGTAAAATATGCTAATCATAAGGACATGTTATGACATGCGAAGTTTGGTATTGATACCTTTATTCAAATGGCCAGGAGAGCTAACAGCCGTAAGCGGCTAGATAGATAGATAGATAGATAGATAGATAGATAGATAGATAGATAGATAGATAGATAGATAGATAGATAGATAGATAGATAGATAGATAGATAGATAGATAGATAGATAGATAGATAGATAGATAGATAGATAGATAGATAGATAGATAGATAGATAGATAGATAGATAGATAGATAGATAGATAGATAGATAGATAGATAGATAGATAGATAGATAGATAGATAGATAGATAGATAGATACGCTCAAAGTCGCCAAAGTTCGCTAAGAAATGCTTCGCATTTACTAATTACAGGAAGATGAGTTTACGTGACCCTACGTAACTTAGCAAACGAAATAAAAGTCAGGACTCCTTAAGTGACCATCAGCCTACCCCTCTATGTAACATTAGAGTGACTTTGCTTTCTCCTCTGGGATATCACGGTGATACATCACTGACCACCCAAATAGAAATATCAATGGGCGTTTATTTCAACCAGAAATCACACTTCTTGGCCGGGTTCATAAGTGTACCTGCTGCGCACCGAAATGCACTGGAGAACTCGGGCATGTTCATTAATGGGACTATGCACCTTGACCGGAATGGTGCATACTTTTTTGGACTTTTACTGTGCTGAGCACACCACACTACACAGTAGTTGACGAAAAAGAGTTGCTCCGGCGACAGGTTCAGTCCGGCTAGCGTTTCTGTCCTCTCTGCTGAGGTCAGGGAAGCAAAAGCCTGATACGCAATCTTGGCGCCTACAAGGTCAGCCAAGTTTTCATTATCCACTGTGTAGTTCAACTTGTCTTCCCCTCCAGTTGCAGACAGCTGAAAATAAGTGCGACATTGTAAGTGAAATAATTCACATATGCATTTATGTCCAAGAATGCAATAACAGAATTGAATGATCGGGTGTATTATTCACTAGCGCACAAAGCATACTACAAGTGAGCCGATGGTAAAGCTTTTCTATGTGATTAAAACATTAGCGCAATTGCTACTACAGCACAACACTCCAGAGCCCAAAAGTTTTGACAGCATATGCGTATTATGTAATGTATATGTATGTGTGCGCTAAACACTTCCCAACGCACACACTACATTTCTTTCTCTCCCTTCTCTCTCTCTCTCTCTCTCTATATATATATATATATATATATATATATATATATATATATATATATATACCGCAGCGGCAGCAACAGTGTTTAGCAGAGAGCATTTTCCAGACAGCTCATCGATGTGCAGGTAGTGTTCTGCGAGCTGTGCCTGCAGATCAAACAAGAAGGATGTGGCGTATACACGGTGCGTGCCTAGTTGTCTAACCGGTTACAAAGAAAATGACAAAAGATTGATTTGATTGATATGTGGGGTTTAACATCCCAAAACCACTATATGATTATGACAGACGCCGTAGTGGAGGGCTCCGGAAATTTAGACCACCTGGGGTTCTTTAACGTGCACCCAAATCTGAGCACACGGGCCTACAACATTTCCGCCTCCATCGGAAATGCAGCCGCCGCAGCCGGGATTCGAACCCGCGCCCTGCGGGTCAGCAGCCGAGTACCTTAGCCACTAGACCACCGCGGCGGGGCAAAATGACAAAAGAGTGTATCGTCCGGCTGCCTACAAAGCGAACGGTCGGTCCCCAACAAACAACTGGTGGTTTCACATTTGATGAACTGCAAATGCGTGTGTGTGAAAAGAATTGCGATGGGAGTGAAATTTCTCACGTGAACCAGTGGCTAATTGGATTAGTTGCTGTGAAGACGCCGCACAATGTTTCGAAAGGCCCTGTGCTTGCCCACCTACTAAGCATTATTGAGAACCGTCTGCTGAACTGGAAACTGTCGAGGCTTCATTGGCACAGTGTCATTCAAACAGATGCAGTGCACAGAACACAGGTGATTAAGGTGTGCATACTGGCCGCCTCTCTCCCGTTGCGTGCCAGTAATATGGAAGCTCGATGAGTGAAGTTCTTGACATTTTTTTTCTACAGGCACCGAGATGACCAAAAGTGTAGAGGTAAATTGCCAAACAGACGGGGCTACATGCAGCTCTTCAAAGCTTGAAAAAATCAAAGCACACATTTGTTGCTTGCAATAGACTCCAGCGCTAACACTTGAAGGTTGCGGTGCAAGAGATGATTCATAAAGAAAACTGCCAGAAAGACTGCACAAGCTGTAAAACCACGAAAAAATTTTTCCGATGTCCATGCGTTATGAGCACGAAAACATAACTTTTGCGTCACATGTTGACGCCGTCGGTGCGGGACTCAGTCGATCAGTTTTCCCACTTGATGAGGCATTTAAAGCTCTCCAGTAGAATGATAAAGCAGAATAGGTATCAGACACCATGAGTACGCTACACATAAGACTAAAGCACTGTGAAGATACTTCGCATGAACAGGCAAACTTTAAACAGGCTACGACATCGTATTAATATTTTAACGCAAAAGAAAACAAGAAAACCAGAGAAAAGGTGCATGAAGTATTGTTAGGCCTTCGTCAACAGCTGAATTCAGGGCCCTTGGCTCATTCTGACTATGTGTTGTTTCGTTAAACACAAGTGTTTTTTAATTTATCACTTTTTATTCACTCAGTGTTCGTATAAACACTGAGTGAATATACAGCATGAAGGATTGAATATGTGCAATTAAGATTCACCATCACTTCACTTCCGCGAAGCGTCAAGATCCGCCAGAGCCCTTGAAGATCTCTGGATTATCCGGAAATTTCCGCTAGATGATTTTGGGAAAACAGAAGCGTGCGTTTTAAAGTGAAAGGATCAGTTGGAGCAGCACGCGGTTGTTGCCTTCGAATTTCTAGCTTCAAGGCCCCTTTTGACATCAAGTTTCACTGTACTATACCGTGCCCTCAATTTCCTTGATTATAAATACCACTCTGAAGACGTAATAATTCTTCACGGGTACATTCATTCATGCTCCACAGTTCATACGCGTGCCATACCATTGCAGCGTCGGGTCCACTCCGATATCCTCGCGCAGACGTGGACGGCCCTAGCAGTTGCTCCTGTTCCTACGCCAAACTATCGCCGAAGTTTCCCGATCAGTTATTGTATTGAAGGGCTTTGGTACGACACTTGTTGTCACTCCATACACTTTATAGGGTACATCTGTGCATTTCTACAATGATCTAGACCAATTGGACAACCATACTCTTTCGGAAGAAAGAATCCTGCGGAACCAACAGGACTTTATGTCGCAGATGCAGGTATTGAAGGCGCTCCTGCACTCCCTGCGTTAGCCGGTCTCTGCAAACGACTCTCATCAGAACGCCCTATATGTGTATGTATGTGTAGCCTTTATGCATGTGTCGTCGAATATTAGGGTGTTGTTGCTAGTGGCCACAAAAATTCTAGAAGATTTTATAACCTTCCCGTTGTGCACGTAATCGCATCGGAAGGTTCTGCGACTATCTGAATTGTTCTTTAGTCAATGGGCGGAGTTGCGGAAGGCAGCACTTACACGAGTGATGGGGCGATAACAAAACTTGTCAACGAAGAATAGCACCATCACCATAACCTAGAAAACACGGGTGTCTGGTTGTTATTTTACCAGAAATGGTCATTCATATTCTTTAGAAAAAAGGAAATTATTTGTTGTAAGCTAAGGAAAGGCTTGCCGCCGGTTGGCGATTCAGGGAGGGTGCTGAAGGGACCTTCATAGGCACATAATGGGCCAAGTATTAAAGCACCTGAAGCCACTTAAGTAACAATCACAGATCACATGTTTTGGCGGGCAAGCGGTCATTTCAACTCTGTTCGAGACAGTACCGCAGCGGCAGCAACAGTGTTTAGCAGAGAGCATTTTCCAGACAGCTCATCGATGTGCAGGTAACGAAACAACCTTCTCAACGAAACATATATTTTGGGTAAAATATATGAAGACCTTTTGTAAATAATTACTGGTGTTCCTTTGTTATTCTAGTGAGTGCGCTGCCACAATATTCGTAATATTATCTGGTACTTAATGATCTCTTTGCATGGCAAAGCATCCAAGAAAGTATGTGTTCCAGTATCTGTATTATTGTATCCACATTATGGAATGCTTTTTCTGCCTTTTTGCAAAAGTATTTCCAAAACATTTCGTAACGGCAACGATATATGTATGTCAGCCCGATGTATTTCAGGCTTAAAGCACGTGCATTTTCGCATCTGTATAACCGAGTGCTTCTGGGAGTATCCCTTCTAAACTTTGCAGTGATATAAACGTGCACCATTTGTAAACAATGGAAAACTGACACTACATACAATTCTGCAATTTCTAAAACAATACGTATGTTATAAATTAGCACGCTCTACATCTTTCTAGTGAAACACTTTACCAAAAATGTACAATTTAAAAGGCAATCAATGAATTTCAGTTCATTAGTTTCAACAGTTGTCATGCTGACTGCGACAAATGCTTGTGTCTAGATGCTGAGATTGTGTGCGGGAATGAGAGAAGCCTTATATTTGCAGGATTTTTTTTAAAATGTGCATTATTTTTAAATACCTCGTATATAATATTACGATGTTTGGCGTGGGCGAAGGCAGCTGGTGGCGTGTACAAAATGAAACGTGTTATTCAGCCGAGTGTGCGGCTGGGAAACGGGAAATGAGACTACTCTAAAATACACTGTGCCAAGATAGCGGCGAACAAAGCGTCGGCTGTCCATAAACCGATTATCGTTGCTTACGCCATAGGTTGTACATCCCTCATCAAATTATCGCGCTGTATCATTGGGGGTCGTGTTAGCCTTATAAAATCATCTACTGCAGTTGCGAAGTTTCTGGAACATTCAGGGGTGGTTAGGTGTGCTGGCAGTCTTTGTGGGTATCACCGGAATACAGCAAAATGAAAGAAACGATTGTTCCCCTTATACACACCCTCAAAAACACATAGATCTATGTAACTCTAAATAAATAAATGAATATATAAATAAATATATATATATATATATATATATATATATATATATATATATATATATATATATATATATATATAATAATAATGAGCACGTCAAGCGGTAATGGCGGAACTAGCCTGAGTCCCCAGTTAACCAAACGTCGTCTTCTTCACCGACTGAGTCATACCCCCTGCCTTTCTGAGTAGCCTCATCTTCTTCACTACATTTTCCTCCCCTCCGGAAAAGAGCCATCCTGGCGACTCATGGGCAGGAGACAATAGAGGGATCGTAATACGGTTTTAGGCGGTCTATGTGGACGGTCTCACGTCCACGGCGTCGTTGATCATGGGGCTGCTCCAGCGGCTCCACGATGTAATTGACGGGTGAAGTTTGTTTAACCACACGGTAAGGTCCGTCATACTTGTACATCAGTTTCGTTGAGAGACCAGGGCTTGTTGAAGGGATGCGAAGCCAGACAAGGTCATCTGGTGCATAAGAAGCCGGAGGCGTCGGGCTATTGCGGTGATGTTTCTGGCGTTGCTGTTCAGTACTTGTGAAGGAACGGGCAAGCTGACGACACTCTTCCGCGTATTTAGCAGCCTGTGACATCGTCGTCGACTCAGCAACATCTGGGTGGTAAGGAAGGATGGTGTCTAGCGTGCAAGAGGGCTCGCGACCATAAAGGAGGAAATATGGAGAGAAACCAGTGGTTGTCTGGACAGCAGTATTATGCGCGTAGGTTACAAAAGGGAGAATACTGTCCCAATTGGTGTGATTGGTTGCGACGTACATTGACAGCATATCTCCTAATGTACGGTTGAATCGTTCTGTATTGCCATTAGTTGGAGGATGATACGCGGTGGTGGTGCGATGAATGACTTGGCATTTTTTGAGAAGCGATTCAACAGCGTCCGACAAAAACACACGCCCTCGGTCACTCAAGAGTTCACGTGGTGCACCGTGACGTAAAATGATCTGATGCAGTATGAAACGACCGACGTCACTGGCTGACGCAGAAGAGAGTGGTGAAGTTTCTGCGTAGCGCGTAAGGTGATCGATAGCGACGATTACCCAGCGATTTCCAGCCGGTGTAATCGGAAGAGGTCCATACAGATCAATACCAACACGGTCAAACGGTCGAGCAGGACAAGGTAAGGGTTGTAGTGGAGCTGGAGAACTTGGAGTGGGATTCTTCCGGCGTTGACAAGCGAGACAGGAACGTACGTAGTGACGAACGAAGCGATACATTCCACGCCAGTAGTAGCGGTGGGACAGGCGGGTGTAGGTCTTTAACACTCCCGCATGGGCGCATTGTGGGTCGGCGTGAAAGGAGGCGCATATGTCTGAGCGGAGACGTCTGGGAATGACTAGGAGCCATTGGCGTCCTTCGGAGAGATAATTCCGTCTGTATAGCAAACCATCTTTGATAACGAAGTGTTGTATTTGACGGCGCATACCTCTAGGGATATTTTGCGAGGGAGTTTGGCTCAACAAGTTAATAAGTGAAGCGATCCAAAGATCTTTTCGTTGCTCCTGTAGCATGTCGCTGACACTAAGTGCCGACACGTCGGGGGCAGGCGAAGACGGCGACTTGTCACTACATCGTAGAGGTGATCGGGACAAAGCGTCTGCGTCTAAATGTTTTCGGCCAGATCGGTAAACGACGTGGATGTCGTACTCTTGTAGCCGAAGCACCCACCGGGCGAGCCAGCTGGTGGGATCTTTTAACGATGAGAGCCAACATAATGCATGATGACCAGTAACGACGCTGAATGGGCGCCCGTAAAGATAGGGTCGAAACTTGCCTATGGCCCATATGATGGCTAGACACTCTTTTTCGGTGACTGAATAGTTGGCTTCTGCTTTTGTGAGTGCACGGCTGGCGTAAGAGACGACGTACTCATCAAATCCAGGTTTACGCTGGGCGAGCACAGCACCGAGGCCAACTCCGCTAGCATCCGTGTGTATTTCCGTCGGGGCAAGAAGATCAAAATGTCGCAGTATAGGAGGTGACGTAAGAAGGTGGCGGAGTGTGGCAAACGCATCATCACAAGCTGACGACCAACTAGGAAGGTCGTTGTTGCCGGCAAGAAGGTCAGTCAAGGGCGATATGATGGAGGCGAAGTTGCGAATAAAACGTCGAAAATAAGAACATAAACCGAGGAAGCTGCGAAGTTCTTTTAAGGCCTTCGGCTTAGGAAATTCGGCAACGGCACGGAGTTTCGTCGGATCCGGAAGAATGCCATCTCTAGATACAACATGGCCCAAAATTAGGAGTTTTCGAGCGCCGAAGCAGCACTTCTTCAAGTTGAGCTGTAGACCGGCGGCGGCGAGGCAAGTAAGCACTGTCTCGAGCCGCTGAAGATGCGTTGAAAAGTCGCTTGAAAATATCACGACATTGTCTAAATAACACAGACATGTCTGCCATTTCAGGCCACGGAGGATGTTATCGATCATGCGCTCGAAAGTGGCAGGCGCATTGCAGAGCCCGAATGGCATGACGTTAAATTCGTATAAGCCATCAGGTGTAACAAAAGCTGTCTTGGGGCGATCAGCCTCAGCCATGGGAACCTGCCAATAACCTGAACGCAGATCTAGTGACGAGAAGAACTCCGCGCCTTGTAAGCAGTCAAGGGCATCGTCTATGCGAGGCAGCGGGTAAACATCTTTGCGCGTGATCTTATTCAACCGGCGGTAGTCGACGCAGAATCTTATTGAGCCATCCTTTTTCTTGACTAGAACAACTGGGGAGGCCCACGGGCTCTTAGAGGGCTCAATAACACCTCGCTTCAGCATGTCGTCAACTTGTTCCGCGATTATGCGACGCTCAGATGCGGATACCCGATACGGACGCTGACGTAAAGGAGCGTGAAGGCCAGTGTCGATTTTGTGAGATACTGTGGAAGCACGGCCCAAAGACAGTTGCTGGTGGTCGAAGCTGGCGCGGAAGCGCTCGAGGAGGGCGATGATGTCGGTGCGCTGCTGAGCCGTAAGGTTGGTGTCGATGCAGCGCGAAATTGCGTCGGTGAATGATGGGGAAGAGGATGACTTGCAACAATCAACAGCGTCAATAGGTAGCGTAGTCGGGTGGTCAGGAACTACACGTGCAGTCGAGGGATCAATGTCATCAGCAAAGCCCAGGCACTCTCCGCACAGTAACTTGGAAGGCGAGGGAAACGGATTTGAAACATAAATTGCACTTGATCCATCGTGAACATTCAGAACGGCGAAAGGAATCAGGAAGCACTTGCGGCGAAGAGCGGTTTCAGAAGGCGTAAAAAGAACAGTTGAGCTACTAGAGACGTCACAAGAAAGCGGAACTAGGGCGGACGAGAACGGGGGTATTGAAGTTTCGGCGGCAACGAAAACTTTTGCAGGTGAAAGGGACGAGTCGAGTGAAGCAGCGTCGCATAACGGCGCGAATTCCACTGCAGCGCGAGCACAGTCGATGACGGCATGATGAGTGCAGAGAAAGTCCCAGCCCAATATAATGTCATGGGAACACTGCGGGAGCACTACGAACTCGACGACATAAATATTGTCAGCAATAACGACACGTGCTGTGCATGCAGCAAAAGGGCGAATTCGTTGCTCGCTCGCAGTGCTCAAAACAAAGTTGCGAAGAGGCATTGTGACTTTTTTTAGTCGACGGCAAAGTTTTTCAGTCATTACACAC
This sequence comes from Rhipicephalus microplus, assembly GCF_043290135.1. Lineage (NCBI taxonomy): Eukaryota > Metazoa > Arthropoda > Arachnida > Ixodida > Ixodidae > Rhipicephalus > Rhipicephalus microplus. The sequence goes on along the minus strand of NC_134702.1, from coordinate 131,245,996 downwards.
ACTGCGGCGCCAGTATCAACCAATGCAAAAACAGGTATACCTTCAACGGAGACAGCAACGACATTGGACGGCGAAAAACAACGTCTTGTGGAGTTCGAAAGATCCGCAGTTCTTGCCCCCGGAACTGCGGCTCCTAGTTTTCCTCAGGGACAGGGCGAGGTCGACGTAGCATAGGGGAAAGGGAACGGCGTCGGGGTGAAGGCGACCGGTGTCTATTGAAGTTCCGGCGAGGTGAAAATGTGTCCATGGTGGCAGTGTCGTCATATACAGCAGGCCCCGATCGTGCTGGGAAATCGTAATTGTTGGGCCGGACGTCACCACGCAGGAAAAACTCGCGCCGTCGACAAAATCGTGCCACGTGACCCGCAATTCCACAGGCGAAGCATATGGGGCGGTTGTCTTGAGTGCGCCAAGGGTTCTGAGAGCGTAGAGGTGGTTGTCGGGAGAAAGGACGGGCAGACTGGTACATAGGCTCCGTCGGTACGACAAAGGGGTGCGTGGACGTAGGCGTTCGCGACAAAGAAACGTGGCCGTTCGTGACAGGCGGACGTCGGGTTCCGTTCAGTGCTTCGGCATAGGTCAATGGAGCAGCCACCGGTGGTGCGTGAGCTGTTGGTAGCGCCTCGGACACTTGCTCCTGGACTACTCGCTGTATTGATGGCGCTAAAGTAGATGGGGCACCTTCGGAGGTATAAGGCACGAGGGACAACTGGCGTGCGACCTCATCTCGTACAAATTGCTTGATCTCGAGAAGCAAAGTGGTGTGGTCTATAGCAGTGCCAGCCGACGTTAAGGCGGAGATTGTTGCACATGGCGTGCTGGCACGACGAGTGGTGTCACGCTGTTTCCAGAGCTCATCATAGCTCTGACAAAGTTGGACCACTTCCGCTACCGTTTGCGGTCATTTGGCGACAAGCATCTGAAATGCGTCGTCGGTCACGCCTTTCAAGATGTGTTTGATTTTTTCGGCTTCTGTCATGGGCGAGTTGACACGCCGGCAAAGGTCGACCACATCTTCGATATAACTGGTGTAATTCTCACCATTCTGCTGAGCCCTAGTACGCAAGCGCTGTTCGGCCCGTAGTTTGCGAAGCGCTGGACGGCCAAACAAGTCCGCAAACGCCGTTCGGAAGGCCGACCAGGTGGGGAGGTCTCTCTCGTGATTACGGTACCACAAACTGGCGAATTCGGTCAAATAAAATTGGACCACCGTAAGCTTGTGCGCATCGTCCCACTTGTTGTGCTTGCTCACCCGGTCGTATTCGTCGAGCCAGTCTTCCACGTCTTTGTCATCGGTTCCACTGAAGGTAGGCGGATCGCGTTGCCGAAAGGAGCCGAGACAGACAGGAGCTGCAGTAGTTGGAGCCGAGGCGGCCGCCTGCTGATCGTCGTTCGTGGACATCGTAGCAAATGGAGGCAACGTACGGTTTCGCAGTTCCAGGATTAGGCGTTACCCAGCACCTGCACCAATTATAATGAGGCGTTTTAGAGTGGCACTCTTTTATAAAACAGGAGAGCGGTCACGACACGTCAAGCGGTAATGGCGGAACTAGCCTGAGTCCCCAGTTAACCAAACGTCGTCTTCTCCACCGACTGAGTGATACCCCCTGCCTTTCTGAGTAGCCTCATCTTCTTCACTACAATATATATATATATATATATATATATATATATATATATATATATATATATATATATATATATATATATATATATTTATATAGTCAAGTAGATCCACTGTGAGCGGTCGTAACGTGGTTTATTTCGACGTTTCGGCCTGGAGTCTGGCCTTCATCAGGATTAAAGGTACAGTTTGTTGGAGCTCAACATTATATAATCTCAACTCAGAGGGAAATAGGAAAAGGGACAGAAAAAAAGAAGAAAAAGAAAAAAAGATGAAAAGAAAGAGAAAAAAGGAAAAAGAAAAAAAGAGAAAAAGAATATAAGGAGGACTTTCTCCGGGCGCCCCCCTCCACTATTCCTTCCACATCCCCCTTCATCTCTCTCCCCTTTTTCCCCTTCACCTTTCTGATGTCTGCGGTCTGTGTATGCTTCCTTTCAGTAACGCATTCTTCCCTGCTAGATGGCGCCTCCTGGCTCTAGCGGTTCGGCGTGGGGCAAAAAAGAGCTTTTTTAGGAAGTTGTAAGCCTCTAACTACTATATATATATATATATATATATATATATATATATATATATATATATATATATATATATATATATATATATATATACATGTTGGGATCCTGCCCACGGCAAGTTATCTTTCCCCCCTTTTCTTTCTTCTCATTTAGATAACATTTGTTCTCATGAATTCCCCTATACATTCCTTTGCATTATTGTCTGTTACATCTCAATAATATTTTGTCAAAACACGAAAAAACGATCCCTTAGATATACACTTCTTTCCCTTATATATGTGTGCGTGCGCGTGTGTGCGTGCGTGCGCGCGCCTGCTGTGTGCGTGTGTGTGTGTGCATGTGTGTGTGTGTGTGCGTGCGCGCAACAAACGAACAGCGTAGGAGCTATACTCACGACAGATCTATGAGAGTTCCTCAAGCACACTGCCCGCATTGTATATTCCTTTAACAATGCTTCCTTGTCTTGCAGATGCTCAAAGTCAAAGGATTTTAGAGATAGTACATCGAATGCGTGCATAAACTCATGGCCGATGGTCTGTAATGAGAAACATCATTCAACGAATTAACGAAATTTGCGCCCAGTACCATGACATGCAAACTGTCGGTGGAAAAAAATACTGTGGCATTTTTGCCAAGAATGGTGTTTCGCAGGTGTTTCAAGAATATACGCCAATATTTTTGTGTTGTTTCTCTATTATTTTTTATTGTTGAAATTAATTCTGACCTCGCGTGGCTATACTCCAAGTTATGGGTGGGCAAGGCTAATACGGGAGCAGTAAACTGTTATAGCTATTCCGCTATAATAGTAAGCCCTTCTACTGTGCGTGGTACACATGATCGTCGGTAGCACTCCAGCGCGGCCGCATCTTTAGCTCTCCTTCATTCACACACACTCACTGTCAACCAGCAACCAGAGAATTCTTTCCGTTGCCTCGTTTGATGACCTTAGGCTTCTCCTGATAATGTGATCATCGTTTCGACGCATTCACTCAACTTCCGTAGATTAATGTTGTGAAAATATGAGTACATATTGAAGGGTTCGCGAGACTTATATTCAAAGCTAAATGGCCTGGGTCATACCTCCAGCTGAGTACTAAACTGAATTTCGTATAGCTTATTCTTTATTCTTTCTCCCTTCCAGAACGCGCAGTATAAAATATGGTATCTTTCGCTTAACATTCTGACGAACCTCTTCATTTGCCCCCTTTCGGGCGACGTAAGTCAGCCAAGGCCATGAAACCTGACAAAGAGCACGCAAAACTCCTTTTTTGTAATATTGATAACTGGGAATTTTATCAAGCGTCTACAAAAGCACTATTACTTCTGCTCTAATATAGATAGATAGATAGATAGATAGATAGATAGATAGATAGATAGATAGATAGATAGATAGATAGATAGATAGATAGATAGATAGATAGATAGATAGATAGATAGATAGATAGATAGATAGATAGATAGATAGATAGATAGATAGATAGATAGAGAGCATCATTCTACGTTGAATAAGTGGCGATATCTTGTTGAAGGTTACTATCTGCAAATAACATCATATTTCTATTACATTCATGACACCTAAATGTCAGCCTGTTCCAAGAATTCAAAGTCGTTATTAGCCGGCAGAGTGTTGTCTAACCGGCATTTAAATGTAATTTTTCATTTAGTTCATGAAAGCTACGTATTCCTGCTATCTATGATTGTCCGCTTGAATGTTGACGCGTCGAAATGCTTTTTTTTTTCTTTTTATAGTAACAGTTATAGGTCTATATTTATACAGTTTGTAGTATTAAACGCCAAAGCGAGCTGAAGCCCTTCTGCTCACGTTATGCGGCTAATCTCTCGAGCAACAATCTGGAGGGGGCTTTGCTATTCAGCACGGTTACTTAATAAATTGTTCTATAATTCGTGATTTTCTTTTCAAGCTATGCCCCTGTTTCAACTACCGCGACACTATGCGTGCTGGACATGTTAGCGCAAGAACCTAGAGGCAATTTCGGCAAAACGCACCCGTTTCAAAGCACTATTACTTATGCTCAGTTATAGATAGATAGATAGATAGATAGATAGATAGATAGATAGATAGATAGATAGATAGATAGATAGATTGATTGATACATAGCTAGATAGATAGATAAATAGATAGATAGATAAATAGATAGATAGCTAAATAGATAGATAGATAGATAGATAGATAGATAGATAGATAGATAGATAGATAGATAGATAGATAGATAGATAGATAGATAGATAGATAGATAGATAGATAGATAGATAGATAGATAGATAGAAGAAAAGATGCACACATTTATAGGTGGATAGTCTCTGCTGCGTTTGTTTGGAAAGCAATGCTTCGCATTTAAAACTATGCGCACTAGACCGATAGGCCTGAAGAATGCAAGCCTCGCTAACTAGAGAGCCTGCTTCTGGCATCATTCTATGTTGAATAAGTGGCGGTATTTTGTTGAAGGTTACTATCTGCAAATAACATCATATTTCTATTACATTCATGACACCTAAATGTCATCCTATTCCAAGAAGTCAAAGTCGTTATTAGCCGGCAGAGTGTTGTCTAACCGGCATTTAAATGTAATTTTTCATTTAGTTCATGAAAGCTACGTATTCCTGCTATCTATGATTGTCCGCTTGAATGTTGACGCGTCGAAATGCTTTTTTTTTGCTTTTTTAGTAACAGTTATTGGTCTCTGCGGTACCTTGCACTAAGACCATTTCATCAAGCCCTCTCATAGATTAGTTATTCTTTGCGAAATGTGAATTTAAGTGATGTGGTAAAGTTTCGTTATTCGTGAAAAAAGCTGTCAATCTTTTTTTCTTAGCATGCATCTGATGACGGAGTTTCGCGTATAATTTAAAATGTTGTAATCAATGTATACGCTCGTTATTGTGATCGCGTAGTCGGGATGCGCGGAGCTGATGATATTATTTGCTGGAATAGAGCACAGCATGCGCGCACTTGGGAAGTGCAAATAAAAAAGATGCACGTACCGCGCCGAGCGCACCATAGTTGAGTGCGAGCGGCCCGAATGAATACGCGAATGGACGAAGCATGTCGACATTAAGTATAGTGAAGTCATTTTAGACACGTGCGTAGTAAGAGCTGTAAATATCTTCTCTGAAGAGTGGCGTAGTCTGGTCACTCCAAATATAGTGCGAAGACAATGAGAGGGCCTTTATCCATGTCGGGAACAGTATGTCAAGTGGCGCATCCGGGTAAGGTTCTGTGAACGATGATGAACAATATATTGTTACCCGAAGCTGGTTGTGTTTCTGTATACACTTCACAACTCATAGCGTCATGGTCGAAACCTGGTGAAATTCGCATGATAAGTTTTTAAACTCGCATAATAAGTTTGTTACCGCTTTGCGAGTTTAGAAAACTCAACTAATAAACTTACCTAAGGAAATAATGGAATGGTATTTATGAGAAGGGAAATGTACTGTACTAAATAATAAAAAAGGCCTCGAAGGGTAAGTAAAAGCCATAAATAGTCATCAATTCTCATGCAAGAAGCTCATGCAGGGCACGATTGCTTGAACGCGCTCTATATACTCCCTTCAACTTTGCGGGATCAGAACATGACTCCCTTATTGTTGAATGCAGATTGCCGAAAGTATTTGTGGTAGCCGGTTCAAGATTTTTAGTAGTTATGGACGTACGCCCTACGCTATCTAACGGTGTACTTTGGAAGCTTTCGGGGCTTCTTGAAATAAAACATATCCTGCAGAACGTAGCCACAGTTATGAAGTGCTGAGCCATACATTCTAGTCATGCGCCGCGCGTGACGTTTGCAAGTAAAGCACGAAGTTGAGGTATTGCTCACTCTCCTCCAGAGGGCTGTAATCACTCTTGTCGGTAGGCGGGCACTTGTCGCTTGACGTCACGTTTCTGTTACTAGAAGTCACAAAATAAATAGCTTTCTTATTGGCCTACACAATTTAAGAGATGTATTTAGTTTAGGTCCACTTGTTCCTGTTGGCGATCTTTATACTAGTCGGCCTCAATTGAAGTTCAACCCTCTTCGTAAGCCCCCAGGTTCTTGCCTTGTAGGTGGGTACCGGTTGGGTGCCGCTATTATGCACCTTTCTTTAGGTATAGTAGTAGAATATTATACAAGAATTGAGAATGCTTGCTGAATCCACTGCATACCATTCTTATTAATCTAGGTATTTCCCGTTCGTGGCTCAACTCTGTGGTCAGCTGTCACACGTAGACGTATTCCTTTACAACTTTCAGTTTCGCCACCTATCGCAAGGCGCTTTTCACTGCCGGGCCTGTTGCACATTACTTTAAACCTACTTTAATGATGACGCAGTGAGTGATGCAAAGAAAAATGATAGATATAACTTTAAGATATTGATTGATTTTTGGCGTTTAACGGCCCGAAATCGCCATATGATTATGAGAAACGCTGTAGTGGAGGGCTCCGGAAATTTCGACCACCTGGGGTTCTTTAACGTGCACCTAAATCTGAATACATGGGCTAACTTTAAACGAGAGTACGAAAGTAGAGTTGGTAACATAAAAAATGGAGATTTAGGACATAATCTTTGAAATCAAGAAGAATCAAATGTTCATGGGCTGGGCAAGTCTCACGCAGGGATAGCAAACATGAGTGTGTGTGTGTGTGTGTGTGTGTGTGTGCGTGTGCTCTACACTAATTTATGCTTTGATCTGCTGTCTTTGTAGGATTGCCCGAGTTATTGTGGACGCTGTTTTTTCTAGTTTTCTCGGAGATTTTTCTTGCAACTCAGTTAGCATTTGCTGTTTGTTGTCTGTGCATACCGCAGTAATATTATATATGTAGAGAAAGGCAGCACTGTCAAGCCAGGATCTAGTGACGTTTTTTTCCCTCTTTTTCTGAGTGATCTCCTCATGTATGCATGCGTGAACCAGAAAGTCATGCTGATATCGTACGCCAAGTGACAACCAGCTGTGAAGGATGTACTGTATGCTCGTAAAAACGTGTAGAGATATCTCACCCTCAGAAGGGAGTACAAAACATTTTTATTTAATTTCATTTCAGTTCATACTTATCGTCAATTATTTTTTTCCATTCCCAATCAATGCGTCTTGAAATTTTTCGTCCTCTGTTGTGCTGCTTGTGCAAAGTGTCTACGGTTATTTATGTTACCTGTGTAAATGGCAGATTGATAGTGAGATATTATTACCTGTTGAGATTCAACGTCCACAAACCAAGATATGGTTGTTATTTAGAGACGTTGTAGTGGCGGCTCCGAACTTTTCGACTGCGTATGGTTGTTAACGGGCACCTTAATCTAAGTACACGGACGTTAGGACATTTCTCTTTCATCCGAAATAAGAGTGCCGCGTCCGTATAGGTCAATCCCACGACCTGCGGGTCCGCAGCCCAGCGTCGTATCAACCCAACGACTGCGGCGGGTTAATTGGCAATTGAAACAACTGCGGTGAGGAGAGCATTCGGGATCTTCTGCGTTGTTGAGCCGCACATGCTCACCAAGCTACACCATTTTCGTGTTGGCACCGTTTTGATATAAATCGTCGTAGCTCTTGAAAGTGGAGACATGGTGTGTTTTTTATATAGATAGGCATATATTGCTGTCAGCAGTATGTCAAAAAAGCACTGTAGGCAACTCAGCAAGAAAATTACGTTTACGAGCTTATATGCACAATCACGGGGTCAGTGTTTCTTGAAGTGTAACAACACACTTAAATCAATCGCGCCATGTTGCAGATAAATTTATGGTTATGAGCCTGTGCGTAAACACTTGTTAGACATGCATTACTTATATCCCGACAGACTGGGGGCACGTAAAATGCTGTTCCGAGCCGAACGCACAATTTTCCAGGTTACAGAGCATAATTAAAGCATGAAAGTACTACGTGATAGGCGACTGTCGTTATATCAAAAGAGAGATGCAACGTTTGTATACCAATCCACATTCAATTTATAGCTACTCAAAATAGTAGAAAACCACTAGTAGAAAACCATGACTGTTCTAAAGGTTCCAATAAATAAAATCAGCAGAACAAAATTAACGAAGAACCATTATATTGACGCACTCGTGTATTGCTTCTCTTTGAAGCATTTGGATTTCAGCCACGAAAAAAAATGAACGACGTTTCACTCGGGTCACACCGCAATTTTCAAAAGACTTCGCGATTGTTTGAGCATAGTCGGTGACAATTATACAGAGAAAGCGAATAGTCATGTTTATTTGGGAAGTTATGCGAGCACCAGAAATCACTCTGGAAGGTACGATGCCTTCCGTATTAAAGAGGCTGTCACAGAACGAGCGCTAAACAAGAGCGCGCCGCCAAATCCTTGCGACCACGGGCGGCAGAAACGCCGCGAGGTAAAAAGAAAAAAAAAGAAAGCAAACATCCAGGGCTCCCGGGCGCGCGCTCTCCCCGCGGAAGCACGGCTTCGCCGTCGATCCTCCTCACCCCACATCGGCGGCCCAGCAAGACCACGATTTTTCTAGAACGAAGGAGGCGGGGTCAGACCGAGTGAATCATCCTCGGGAGAGGGCAGTCGAACCGTCTCGTGCCTCTCCCCAGCCTTCGCTGCGTATCGCGCCGACGAAATGACGAGAAACATCTGGAAAGTCGCGCGCGAGGTATTTAACCGAGCAGCCGAGACGAGAAATCAGGAGGAGACGGAAGTTAGCGCCGGAGCGCGTAGGGATTCCGCCGTGTAGTCGGCGAAGGTTCTGCCCGTAGTGACAGAACAGGAGGAGACGGAAGTTAGCGCCGGAGCGCGTAGGGATTCCGCCGTGGAGTCGGCGAAGGTTCTGCCCGTAGTGACAGAACAGGAGGAGACGGAAGTGAGCGCCAGAGTGCGTAGAGAGTCCGCCGTGTAGTCGGCGAAGTTTGTGGTCCGTAGGGACGGCTCCAGCTACAGGCAAGAGCGTGGGTTTACCGCTATCGAGCGAAGACGCGGGCAACAGCTGCGTGTGGGAAGCCGACGGATTTCCGGCGAAGAAGTTGAAGTTTGAAGAGTGGCCAATTGAAGACGGGAGGTTTCCTGGAAGAGAACTTCGAGAGCTGCGGAACGACAACAACGCTGGACTCTGAGTGAGTGATTCTCGGAAGAGTATCATTCAGACTTTTGTTCCAAGGACTTTGGACTGAATAGGTTTTATATCTCTTTAGTCTTTAAGTGTCTTGGTTGTTCAGTGCATGCGACTGCATTGTAGTGCGTATTGTTGTCTGTGTCCGTTGTTTCAAGTGTGGTGGATTGTACTGCGAGGTACATTGTCTGTTTGGTGACGTATTGTATGTAACTATTGTGGAGTGTGCATACGTGTGTATTGTTTTTTGATCTGCCGTTAATGAGAATATAATTTTGTTTGTTTATCAACTCACGGCTCTGTCTTGTTCTTTGGGCCACAGCCGGCGTCCGCTGGCGCACCAAAAAGGACCACTTCTAAATTGTCCACGCTTTCGTGGTGCGGTTCGGGGGGCCGATACTTCGACCCTTGGAATTAGCCCGGCGATTGCCTCCCTAATAAACGGGACAGGTGTGACAATTAATCTGGCGTCCGCGACAGGACCTTTTGGTGCACAGTGTGTCCAAAGTAGTGAGAAAGAGCCTCGAGTTGTTGATAGTGCTATCGGAACGATTTTGTGTGTTGTTCAGTGTTCTCGTTAACGAGTGCAGGGGAGTGTTCCGATAGACTGATTTAGGCAGATACTTTTTGCACGCGGCAAGGTTTTATTTGCGAGTTGCGAGACACAATGGATCTCGAAAAGTTAGTTGCGCTTGGTGAGAAGATGGGTCTTTCTGGCGCCGAACTACGGAAGTGGGTAAGCCAGAAGGAGAAAGAGGCGGTGGAGAGAGAGAGGTTGGCAGCGGAGAGAGCCAAGGAAGAAAAAGCCGCTGAGTTAGAACGAGAGAGGTTGGCAGCGGAGAGAGCCAAGGAAGAAAAAGCCACTGAGTTAGAACGAGAGAGGTTGGCAGCTGAGAGGGCCAAGGAAGAAAAGGCAGCTGAGTTGGAACGAGAGAGGTTGGCAGCTGAAAAGGCGAAGGAAGAAAGAGAGCAACAATTGAAGTTGGAGTTAGAGAGAGAAAAGCTTGCAGCTGAAAGGGCGAAAGAAGAAAGAGAGCAGCAATTGAAGTTGGAGCTGGAGCGAGAAAAGATGGCAGCCGAAAGGGCGAGAGAAGAAAGAGAGGCAAAAGAGCGCCAGCTGAAAGAAGAAAGAGAGGAAAGGGAGCGGCAGCGGCAGCACGAGATGGAACTCGAGCGGCTCCGTTTGCAACAGCGAAGCGAAACTCCCGTCCAAGCTAGAGTTGAAAGCAGCGAACGGGAAGATCACGGCTTCCGCTTGAACCTAAGCAAGCTGCTCGTAGCGTTTGATGAAAGGAAGGACGACCTAGACGCGTACCTCCACAGATTTGAGACGATTGCGAGGAACCAGAATTGGCCGGAACAGCAATGGGCAACTGCTTTGAGTACCTGCTTGAGTGGTGAAGCGCTCAGTGTGTACGGCAGGCTGACGCCGACCGATGCAGCCAACTACGCAAAGGTGAAGGCTGCTTTGTTGAAGCGATTTAGATTCACCGTGGAAGGATTCCGGGACAGATTTCGGACAGGAAAGCCAGCTGATGGTGAGACGGCTACGCAGTATGCCGCCCGACTTTGCCATTATTTCGACCGATGGATTGAACTTTCAGGGACCGCACAGGAGTACGAGGAGCTTAGAGAGCTCCTAATTAGAGAACAATTTCTTACTAGTTGCCACCCAAGCCTGTCGCTGTACTTGAAAGAGAGGAGAGCTAAGTCACTTGAAGACATGCTTGAATTAGCTGATCAATTCTTGGAAGCACAAGGTGGCACTAATTTGGCCAAAGTCAAGAAAGAGGGTCCCGAGGATTCGAAGAAATCGGCTCCCGAGGAAAAGAAGCGTGCACCGGAGAAAATTCCGCGATGTTTTCTGTGTAACCGAGTGGGTCACCGTGCTAGCCACTGCCGAACTAACTTCACGAGCCCCACGGTAGTAAAATGTTTCAAGTGTGGTCAGACTGGGCACAAAGCAGATGCATGTCGGAACGGAGTGAGTCAAACTCACCAGGTATCCTGTGTGCAAGCAGCACCGAAATCTGATAATAAGGCCGTCACTGATGGATTCGTAGAGTTGAAGAATGGGGAGAAAATTCCTATTGTGGGGGCTGTAATGTCAAAACAGCCAACCGGTGTTACGAAGGGTATGCCAACGCTTCCTGGAAAGATTGCAGGCAAGAAGAATACGGTTCTACGAGACACCGGTAGCTCCACGGTTATCGTGAGGAGAAATTTGGTACGGGAAAGAGAGTTGACAGGCAGAACGAGACCGGTTTGCCTAATTGACCGTACGGTCCGGATGCTTCCCGAAGCAGAAATTGAAGTTGAAACCCCGTACTTCAGCGGGAAGGTTACTGCTTTATGCATGACGACCCCCCTGTATGACCTGGTCATCGGAAACATCGACGGGGCGCGAGGGCCAAGTGATCCAGAATGTTTGGGAGAAGACCCGAAGTTAGAGCCCTCGCCGACACAGCGGCCGCGAGATACAGTGGAGGAGCATCCCGTGACGGATCTCACTAGAGCCCGAGGCGAAGCCGCGGCGCAAGAGACAGCGAAGGAGAAGACGATCGTGTCGAATAAGTTCACAGGCCGAGCAACTGGATGTACGTCGGCACGACCTCGACCGACTGACAGTGTAAAGGAGAGGGAGTTGGCCAGCCGGGCAAAAAGTAGAGGCATTATCAAGCGGGTAAATAAACAGACAGGACCCGTCGAATGTAATGACCCGTTAACGGTGTCGGAAGTGACAACGATGGCTGAGACGCCGCCTCAGATATCGTCGTTGGAAAGGGCTCGCCGAAAAAGAACGTGGAAGCACAAGAATAGATCGAGCGAGCACCGCAAAAAGGGGCGCAAGCGCTGTTCGAAGTACTCAAGATAGGTGCTGAGGTGGAATCAGAATGTGTTCGGCAGGGCTGAGTGACATATGTTGTGTTAATGTTCTTGTTATCCTGTGTCTCAAGTGTATGTCGAGTGAGTCAGTGTTCTGTGCGATGGTGTGATGTATAGTGTTGTATAATTGTTGGATAGACAGAACTTTGTACGTTTGTATTGTTTAGAATGTGTGATGAAGTGTTGTAGGCATGTACCTGTGGCTATATTTCATGTGTTGTGGAATTGAACTACAATGTACGATTGTATTGAGAGATATATGGTGAATGTGAAGTGTCATGAGCGACGGATTGTGTTACAGTCTGTGAGAATGTGTGGTGACTGTTCGCGCTCGTTTGTGTGGTTTTGAATATTATGAGATAATATTCTTAAAGTGGGGGGCAGTGTCACAGAACGAGCGCTAAACAAGAGCGCGCCGCCAAATCCTTGCGACCACGGGCGGCAGAAACGCCGCGAGGTAAAAAGAAAAAAAAAAGAAAGCAAACATCCAGGGCTCCCGGGCGCGCGCTCTCCCCGCGGAAGCACGGCTTCGCAGACGATCCTCCTCACCCCACATCGGCGGCCCAGCAAGACCGCGATTTTTCTAGAACGAAGGAGGCGGGGTCAGACCGAGTGAATCATCCTCGGGAGAGGGCAGTCGAACCGTCTCGTGCCTCTCCCCAGCCTTCGCTGCGTATCGCGCCGACGAAATGACGAGAAACATCTGGAAAGTCGCGCGCAAGGTATTTAACCGAGCAGCCGAGACGAGAAATCAGGAGGAGACGGAAGTTAGCGCCGGAGCGCGTAGGGATTCCGCCGTGTAGTCGGCGAAGGTTCTGCCCGTAGTGACAGAACAGGAGGAGACGGAAGTTAGCGCCGGAGCGCGTAGGGATTCCGCCGTGGAGTCGGCGAAGGTTCTGCCCGTAGTGACAGAACAGGAGGAGACGGAAGTGAGCGCCAGAGTGCGTAGAGAGTCCGCCGTGTAGTCGGCGAAGTTTGTGGTCCGTAGGGACGGCTCCAGCTACAGGCAAGAGCGTGGGTTTACCGCTATCGAGCGAAGACGCGGGCAACAGCTGCGTGTGGGAAGCCGACGGATTTCCGGCGAAGAAGTTGAAGTTTGAAGAGTGGCCAATTGAAGACGGGAGGTTTCCTGGAAGAGAACTTCGAGAGCTGCGGAACGACAACAACGCTGGACTCTGAGTGAGTGATTCTCGGAAAAGTATCATTCAGACTTTTGTTCCAAGGACTTTGGACTGAATAGGTTTTATATCTCTTTAGTCTTTAAGTGTCTTGGTTGTTCAGTGCATGCGACTGCATTGTAGTGCGTATTGTTGTCTGTGTCCGTTGTTTCAAGTGTGGTGGATTGTACTGCGTAGTACATTGTCTGTTTGGTGACGTATTGTATGTAACTACTGTGGAGTGTGCATACGTGTGTATTGTTTTTGATCTGCCGTTAATGAGAATATAATTTTGTTTGTTTATCAACTCTCGGCTCTGTCTTGTTCTTTGGGCCACAGCCGGCGTCCGCTGGCGCACCAAAAAGGACCACTTCTAAATTGTCCACGCTTTCGTGGTGCGGTTCGGGGGGCCGATACTTCGACCCTTGGAATTAGCCCGGCGATTGCCTCCCTAATAAACGGGACAGGTGTGACAGAGGCCATGGTGCACCGGTGATTAGTTTACACAACGACGGAGAATTTTCGTCGCCTCTAACAGGGCACAGCGTGTACTGAACATATTCTGCATTTTTCTTACTTACCCGGCACATGTTCGCTCATATAAAGAATTCTGGACAACCAATTCTCGCTGCAGCCTTTGTCGGCGTTACAACCAGACAACAACTTTAGGAACATGTGTCACAGCGAGGGACACCGGCTGGATCAGGTTCTATCGGCCACGTTGTAGCAGTAAAAATTATTCTCAGAAATTCATTCTGTAGGCTGCAATTCTGATTCCAGCTAACACTTCTAGGTTTGTTACTGTGCATTACAACAACAATTTTGTTGTGTGAAATGTGAAGTAAGATTGTCACCCATTTTTCTGTATTACGCAATATCAAATAGCACTGACAATGGTGCGCGCTAGCTCAGATGATAAGCATCCAAAGCTATCTTGACACACCGACAAGTATGTACTACGCAAGGCATAGGCATAGCAAAAATTACTTACTGTAAATTGCTTCTACATACTCGGGGTCTAGTATCCTGCCGGGGCTTCCTACGTAGACCGTTATGTTGTTTAGCCTGCGTATAGCCAATTCACGAAAATCAGGCTGAATCCAGGTTGAAGATTCGAAAGTTTTCTGGAATGCACGACGGATATTGGACACCATATTCTCGACTTTTTTTAATAAGTCCAGTGGGATCTCTATTCAAAGAAGAATCATGTAGGCATACTGTTTTAATAAAATACATTTGCAACATACTGTTACTCAGCACTACATGGTGATATATAGACAGTTTTTACTATCTTTCATTCTGTGTGTATTTTTTTGCGATTGGGTGGTTTCAGTATACAAACTACAAAGAAGAATTGAAAAAATTTTTGTGCCAATATCAGACGAATGACGGGATTATATCTTAGAGCATATTTGGCTAGAATACCACCACTATGTTCAGGCTACTGCATAGCATAGGCAGGTGACGTAGAACAGCTGGCGCACGTTACCATTGTATCTTACTATACCATACAATAATTACATTAGATATTGTGAGTACCTTTGTTTGATGGATATTCAATCTTAAATTTTATATTCACTGATACTTCAAGAAAACACGCGCTTGTTTGTTTCTTTAGGCTTGAATAAATAACTGCTTTAGTCATTAAAGTACCTTATACATGTAATATTGCACTCGTCAATATTTAAATGAGTGGTTTACCACTGCACCGTCCTTATAAGATCTTACAAAGAGGCGAGCACAATACAGCGCTTATTTTCTTTAGGAATTTGGCACAATACACACTTTCCTTCTTACAAAAAGAGGTTCATCACGCATTCACGACATCCAATAACTGAAAAAGTAAAACAAATATAAATGAACTGCCAAGCATCTATGCTTCTGCTAATCAATTTCTAATATTTAATTCGCTGTGTTCGGTTGTTGAGAAAATGATGTGCCTAATTTTTAAATATGATGTCCCTCACTTAGTTTTCAAACAATTCTTGGTCACCATAATTAGTTTTTGCCGTTTTTATTGTTCCTATTCCGAAGCAAACAATATATATGACCCTATGGCACACAAATAAAGTTTGCCTAGCCTCGCTTTTCTTAAATCGTCAATGACCATAGACAAATCTGTCTAATGGATGTTTTGAGATAATATAATGGATTACGGGAGACACCCCATGTTTTGCGTGTTATTTGTATTTATCTTAGTTTGCGCCAATGCATGTCTCGCTGGTGTAAAGAATTTGCTTCCGTTGTAGGAGAAGCACCAACAAACAATCTTGCTCGTGTTTCAAATATTTTTACGGCGACACTTTGAAGTCAATCGTGACTTCAGTAAGCCCCCATACGGCAGTGATATGAACCCGAATAGTACAAAGTGTGCAGCGAATCGGTAAACAATGTCCAACCACTATACATCATGTGTTGACTTCTTCAATGGCGCAATATCATTAGGTACTCAGATGACGTCGTCACGTGACCAAAGTTTGGCTAATGCGGGGAGAATGTGCGATACAAGTTGGCGTGCCGAAACATTCCTGATGGGTAGGGGAGGGGGGGGGACCTTGCTGTAATTTAAGATTGTGCCATGGTGGCACCTGCTTTGAGCCCTCCTCCGCTCAACCTCAACTAAAGGAAACGAAATGCTTCTACGCTTCAAGCAGCGATACAATGACGACGCTTTTGTTGATATTACGGAAACGCCCGATGACAGACTTACCAGACTGGAAGACGGGGCTGGTGACCGCCAAACTCATGACTCTTTTGATGTGATCGTAACAGGCGTCGGTTGCAGTCCTACCATGAAGAAACATTCGTGGGTCAGTGAACTGGACCAGCTGCCTGTAGAGTATCCATGCAACTAGGTATTGCAGCCCTTTCCTGCCAACAGCCGTATTGTTGAATAGTTTCATGGGCATCCTGGGAATATGCGGCTGATACAAAATCTGGTCCGATCCTCCATAGGTGCCATTAGCGTACTTGGAAAAATAATTGCTCCACTGATCTGGCAAGCAGAGAGATAGATGCAAATACGTCGAGAAGTTATAGTTATGGTTACAATGCTAGATTACTATACGGCACTTTACCTGCGATACACTACATGAAAGTGTCGAGCATGAACTGTAACCACATACCAACATTTTCTTTTCATTTTTAATTCATACAGAAAATGAAAGTATTCTGAGGTAATGGCACTAGCAAGCGCAAGACTGAAGTGCTGACCACTCAGCCAGCCGCAAACCTGACTGAGGGATCACAATCCTTAGCGCGATACAAGAATTTAAATTCTTGATGCGCCTAAACTTGACGAACGGAGAAAACTTTGATGTTATCGTCTACCTTCAGCGCGCTGATGAAGGTCGTCAACTCGACCGCCTGCGCATCAATAATTAGCAGAGGACCGACAGCCACCGTGGAATCCCAGCCCGGCGACCGCGTTTCAGTACGGACGATCATACTCCAACGGGGACAGAGTGAAACAAAATTCAGGTTATATCCACGGAGTGATTGATATGAGTAGGTGAAGCGTTCGTCTGTCTGTCAATCCATGCGTCCATCTGTCTGTCTGTTATTTTGTTCTTGCATTCGTGCGTCCATCCATCCGTCCGTCCGTGCGTGCGTCCTCCCGTCTGTGCGTTCATCCGTCAGTCCATGCGACTACTCATGTGTCAGTCCATGCGTCCATCCGTGCGTGCGTGCGTGCGTGCGTGTGTCTGTCCATGCGTCCGTGCGTCAGCCCGTGCGCCCATCTATGCATCCGTCCATAAGTTTGCCTGTCCTTCTGTCTGTCCATGCGTTTGTCTGTCTTTTTGAATGTTTGTACGTGCGTCATTCATATGCCTATCTTTCCGTCTGTCTGTCAATCTCTGTGGCCATTGGTCTGTCTCTCAGTATTTCAGTTTATCCGTCGATTCATTCGTCCGTCTATCTGTCTGTCTGTAATCTGTCTTTGTGTCTGGCTGTCTGTCTGCCCGTCCGCCCGATTATCTAGTGAACACTCCAAATACCGCCTTCTCCGATCTTTAATCATATTTATTATGCATTTATTCATTCATAATGTAAGCCTTAACAGGCTCTAACAGGAGTGGGTACCAAAATAATACAGATTGGTTATTACGTATGTACACATCTACTGACGAACAAAAATAATAATAACATAAGGTGATAAAAATAAAAACAAGAAAGGATAACTACGCCCGACTAGGTGGGACTACCTATAGCAAAAAACACAGCTGAGACTAACAGGGGAAGCACACATTAGACAACTCTACGAATGAAAGCTGTATACATTCATCATATACAAGTGCCACCATCCAGCAGACATTTGAAGGCCTGAACGAGAGTTGGCTAAAACTACTACTTCTAATACTACTACAACTATTACTACATACATCGAGGACGCACGATCCACAGCATAGGAAGCTTCGCTCCTAAAAGTCCTGTGTTGATACTTCTCACCGTTCAGGATATTTTGACGTCTGGCTTCACTCGACTACGAGGTTGTTCGCGATAGCATTACGTTATATCAACGGCGCCGTGCGTGACCGGAAGTCGTCCATGTCGTGCGCCTGAAGCTATTCCATGACAATAACAACCCTGAGGACTGTATCTTATGTTACTGGGTTTGCTATGTTATTGTGATTCATGGCTTGTACATTAAGAGTTCGTTTGCGCATTGGGAGGATGCCTTTTTAGGAAGGGGGTATCGACAGCACGTGTGAGCGCTGTCTTGCATGATGCGCGCCGATAAACCAAGAGCTACCGAGGTAATGTTGGAACATTCTGAAGCAATGACGTGCACAATGCGAAGGTAAAAGTATGCTCTAAAACGCATGTGGCCGCTAGAGATAACGCTGAAACAATCAACCCATAGGCGTAAATGCCGACGCACATCACCGCTTGTCAATTGCTGCATTGAGTCTCTCTGGTCACCGGATACAAGGTCGCCCAACTACAGACTGTTGTCTTAGACAGCAATCGCCTCCTTTCGACAACGTTATGACCCCATCATATATTGTTATGAAACAATGTCCCACTAAAGCACTAAAGTGGTTAGATAGGCACCGAGAAAGACGACGTAATTTTGGTGTTGGGCACAGCTCTTGTTTCTACTCCATCTTAGCTTGCGCGTTGACGCTGTGTAAATATATCTTCAAACACCTATAGTTTCCTGTGTGCCTTCACGTAATTTATATATATATATATATATATATATATATATATATATATATATATATATATATATATATATATATATATATATATATATATATATATGTATATATATATATATATATATATATATATATATATATAAGAGAAAGAAGTATTTATCTAAGGGCTCGTTTTTCCGTGTTTTGACACAATATAATGAGATCTAACAGACAATAATGATAAGGAATGTATAGGCGAAGTTATTAGAACAAATGGAATGTAAATAAAGAGAAGAAAAAAAAGAAGGTGAAAAAATAAGCAGCCGTGAGCTGGTTATTTCACGGCTGGTTATTTTTTCACCCTCTTTTCTTTCTTCTTCTTATTTACATTCCATTTGTTCTATATATATATATATATATATATATATAAATATATATATATATATATAATATATAAATATATATATATATATATATATATATATATATATATATATATATAAATATATATATATATATATATGCGTGTGTGTGTGTGTGTGTGTGTGTGTGTGTGTGTGTGTGTGTGTGTGTGTGTGTGTGTGTGTGTGCAGGTATGGTGGTTGAGTGGCCATAGCGTTGAAAGTAGTCAAGTAGATACTCCGTGAGCGGTCACAACGTGGTTTATCAGGATGAAGGCCAGACTCTAGGCCGAAACGTTGAAATAAACCACGTTGTGTCTGGTTGACACGGTTGTATTGGCCGAAACCATGGTACCATGGATGGAGCAGAAAAACTCATACATTTCCGCGGCCTCTGCTCAGCTGGGTGTTGGTGGCCATACCTACATCGTGGGTACACCATAACAAGACCCTCCAGTATTTCACGGCCTTCGCGGAGAATATTTCGAAGAGTGGCCTGATAGCTCTGCCGCGGTGATCTAGTGGCTATGGTACTCGCCTGCTGACACGCAGGTCACGGGATTGCATCCCGGCTGTGGCGGCTGCATTTTCGATGGAAGCGAAAATGCTGTAGTCCTGTGCGCTCAGATTTGGGTGCATGGAAAAGAACCACAGATGGCCTAAACTTTCTACGCCCTACACTAAGGCATCTCTCATAATCTGATGGTGGTTTTGGGACGTTACATTCTACATAGCAACCACCAACCAAGAGTGGCTTGATAATTACGACAGGATTACGACGCTTGTAATTATTGCGACGAAATCGACAAACTACGCTACCTACCATTTTACCTCAAAGAGTTCGCAAAGACATAGTTCCACAACCATGAAAGCGACTTTCGTGATTCCGTCAGATTTTCGGCAAATCTGCAAGACACTCTGAAGTGGCCAAGCAGAAAATCGCCACCGGCATTCCAGGGACAGACGAACCTATAGGTCATATATTGAAGACGTACTGTCTCTTCGCCACCGAGTTTAATGTGACAAGACGGAAGTTGCTCGCGTCCATCACATACAGAAAGGCGGCAACTCTGTCGCTTTCAGAGCTCTCGTCATTCAGATCCCCTTAATAGTTCAAGACGTCATCACTATGTGCCAACGTCTAGACGCGAATTATTCCATGCGCATTCCACAGGCCTCCTGGGACGTCTGTTTTACCGGAGAACTGAATTGCGAACTCTTATCCACACGATCGTCCGAAATGAACTTCACGCTCTTGTTTCTGAGCAACCTAGCTATTTTCTCTCTCGGCCCTTCTCCTTGATACCCTTTTGGCATTATCAGAGACGAACTGACATTGATGGCAAGCGTCACACGGGCTCCGTCTCGTGTACCCTTTCGGACACCTTCATGCAGCGAATGTGCATCATGGGCCCTTGCACCATTTTCATTTTTGCCTGCTGAGATTGTATGCGAGCATTTGCCTTCGATGGCAGCACAGGTGCCAATGCAACCACACTACCCGGTCTGACGTCCTCCACGCCCGGTCTGCATTTACTGTGGCATACGCGGCCATATATACCGATTGTGCTACCGCCTTCAGCAGAATGAACTACGTGTATATTCTGCTTATGAGCGAGACTTCCCCCGGGACCCGATGCCAACGTTCCAGCGCCGTATCTATCCACT
Source organism: Rhipicephalus microplus (assembly GCF_043290135.1). Lineage (NCBI taxonomy): Eukaryota > Metazoa > Arthropoda > Arachnida > Ixodida > Ixodidae > Rhipicephalus > Rhipicephalus microplus. Next base: position 131,225,527 of record NC_134702.1, on the reverse strand, counting down.
TTACAGCGGCCGCCTTCACCTCCAGAGTCTCTACGCTTGCCCAATTCTTCCCCCTCATCTAACTACCGTTCTCCGTAACCTTTTCGGCGTATCTCACCACACTTACGTCCTTCGACTTCTCTAGAGAGCCACTCGGAAAATTAGAGGCAGCAGTTTTTAGAGGGGAAACTGCCTGTTATGAAAACGCAACGATTCCTCCATCTCGGCCAGCAAATTTACTGCCTGTTTGTGTTATAGGTGGTTTTTTTCAAGCTCGTATGGCCAAGATCACTGCCATTTCGGTCATTTATCGCGAATTGTGTTTTCAGAAAGTGCAGACTCCTTATGTTTGTCCTAGGTTGTGCGGCGCTAATGACAATTTTATTTCGCCAAACGGTTTTAATTCAGTCGCGCGAGACATAAGCAGCGTAGACCGCGTGCATAACGACGATGACTATTACAATGTTTTTGGGTGTGCAGACGAAGACGATCAAGCAACAAATAGTCAGCGCTCACAATATATATATATATATATATTGTGAGCGCTATTTATCTATATATATATATATATATATATATATATATATATATATATATATATATATATATATATATATGAGTGATCTCCTGCATGGTTATGCAGGACATCACTTGGCGTTACCGTTGTCTACATGAACGACAACTTTCTTTGGACGGCATAAGTGCACTGCAGTCTTTAATGTTTATATTTATACAGTTTGTAGTAATGGACGCCAAAGCGAGCTGAAGCCCTTGTGCTCACGTTATGCGGCTAATCTCTCTAGCAACAATCTGGAGGGGGCTTTGCTCTTCAGCACGGTTACTTAATAAATTGTTCTATAATAATTCGTGATTTTCTTTTCAAGCTATGCCCCTGTTTCAATTACCGCGACACTATGCGTGCTGGACATGTCATAGCGAAAGAACCTAGAGGAAATTTCGGCGAAACGCACCTGTTCATCTTATAAACCTTGAATTAGTTTCTAGAGACAAGCAAGTGCTTAGCACCACTTACCACGAAATGTCACTCATAACGACACCAAATTGCAAACTCGAATTGTGAGGCTTCGAAACTCATTCGATTGCTTGGTAAGCCCGAGGTTTTCTTTAGCGAAGTATGAATTCGTTCCGTTACGTAGAAGTTATTCTATTTCAAAGGCAAATCGTCCTGTAGGCTCTTCAGCGCGTTCCCGGCCAGGAGACATCCACACTATTTAGATGTGTTCAGCTAACTCCTGGGCCATGTCTCAGCAACTGAGTGACAATGAGCGAGCAGCACTGACGTCCACAATTTTAGTGTCGTTGTTGAAATGCCTACTTGTGGTACCGTTTGGTGGTGACTCCTGGCTGCGATGGCTTCACTTGCTTTGTTTGGAGCTTCGTGCAGCGCGTTCGTGTAAACTCAGTGTTTTCGTTGTGCGGCCTCGGTTGATTTGTCCTAAAATCGTGACCACGAATGTGATTATTTGAAGCTATGGCCATCACAAAAAAATAACGTGTATGCAACGTTCTTATGCTTTATTAGCCAGCATGGTCCAGGCATTTGTCTCGAGCTGCCTTATCGCTTCTCAGTCTGGCGTCAGTGTCAGAATCGCTTCTCGGAGGAGGATTGAACCGAAAATTGTTCGCCACGCCACGAATCACTGCGATTCCATACTCCTCGGTATTTTCATTGTTGCTTGCGGTTGCTGATGACCTCGGCAACGGCAATGTGGGTGACGAAAGTATGTTAGTGGCATGAGCGCCGAGCATACCAATGGCGAACAGAATATAGCGTTAAAGTTTTGTGTGGCTATGTGATCAGATGGGGCGGGGGCACCGGAGGTGTCTCTTGGCAGCGCTGAAAATCAGCGGACTTTGCAGGTATTTTGAAGTTGGTTCCATACCGGTAGTAAATCAATATTACGTGAATCAATTCGTGCGCCTGTCTCATCATTATTACCTAGTCCCTACTAGGAAATCGAGAACTAGCTGCTGACGCAAAAAATGTGACATGCGTAAAAATGGTGTCACTGCTCCTTTATGTTCAGCAATGATGTAGTTGAACGTACGGTGTTCCAGTAAAGGCAACGAAACAAGTGCAGATCTGCCTCATACCTGCCGTAACGTATGGTGTTGTATGTAGGCCGATATCAGAAATATTAATGAAAACCCGAAATTCTCCAGACCGACGTGAGGCTCTTTCGGTGTTGCCCACTGGAAAAACAATGAGGAAAAGAACATTACATTATATACCAAAAATCTTCAAATGAATTTGTATGCAGACGACACAAACAATCGACCAAACAAATATGAAATACAAAAATAAACATGGTTGAACCCTCCGCTTTAGTAATTGGCACGGCAAAGTACGTAAAATGTCTGCTTACAGAAGCTGTTTAAATTGTACCGTACATTGGTATACATGAGCTTATACAATGTCTCTTGGCGTTTGACAGAGAAAGCACCATTTACCGTGAAAACATCTGCAAGATGGTTATTATTGCATAGTCATCTCTAATAATACCGTTCATGAATAACGAGTGATCAAGGGCTAAACATGTCCTTGTTGTCATAGATCAATACGGTTGATTGATTGATATGTGGGGTTTAACGTCCCAAAACCACCATATGATTATGAGAGACGCCGTAGTGGAGGGCTCCGGAGATTTCGACCACCTGGGGTTCTTTAACGTGCACCCAAATCTGAGCACACGGGCCTACAGCATTTCCGCTTCCATCGGAAATGCAGCCACCGCAGCCGGGATTCGAATCCGTGACCTGCGGGTCAGCAGCCGAGTACTTTAGCCACTAGACCACCGCGGCGGGGCAGATGAATACGGTACTTACAGTTGTAATTGTGAGAGTAGAACAAAAGCAAGCGGTGTGGCAGCCAGAAAAGAGCGTGACTGACTGCGCCAAACGTAGGCTATGATGGCCTACTCACAACAAGTCACATTTAGTGAATGCCGCTGCCGATTAGAGTAGGGCAACGCGTGTTTTGTCTTCCCTCTCCTTTGTTTGTATGTAGTGTATATCTAAGCCACTTCTTGTTAATGAAACGCTAAACGGAGGCCGGTGTGTGTATGTTCTTGGAAGTATTATCACTAGATGGTGTTAGTGATTAAAAGGGCGAACAGACAGATACACGGCCAAAAAGACGGACGAACGCGACAGACAGACAGACAGACAGACAGACAGACAGACAGACAGACAGACAGACAGGAGGAAACCCTCCGAAGCTTCGCCCCCCTCATTATTCCCTCCACTGATATGCTGTGATTTTTTGTGGGGTGAGCGTCACTGGGGAACGCGGAGTTACATTAGGCTGAACAGGTGCTTTGAAGAGCTATTAAATGTGAAACATTTCTTAGCGAACTGCGGCAACCTTGAGCGTATCTATCTATCTATCTATCTATCTATCTATCTATCTATCTATCTATCTATCTATCTATCTATATATTTATCTATCTATCTATCTATCTATCTATCTATCTATCTATCTATCTATCTATCTATCTATCTATCTATCTATCTATCTACGTATCTAGCCGCCTTCGACTTTTAGCTCTCCTGGCCGTTTCGATGAATATATTGATACCAAACTTCGTAAGGCATAACATGACTGTATGACGAGCATATGCAACTAGTCATAGCATGAAAATTAAGAGGTGTTTGTCATGAATTCCATGATTTACGTTTCACGGTCCTGCTGCTCTTGTGGTGGTTTGGTGCACATGACATAGTGCCAAAGTGGTATGATGTAACAGGATTGCATGGCGAACACAAGCGAAAGGAAATACCATGAAAATCATGATATGCATGTCATGTAGCAACAAGACTACATGCCATGCTCATGACGCGCTCGCGGCTGCTTCGCTGGCGTCACATATACCGAATTTGATATTACGGTACGTAAATAAATGAAGAAGAAATGTGACTGATGTAAATATGATCATCATGAGATGCGTGTGTCATGCAACATGACTACATACCACGCTCATGAGACGCTGGCGCCGTTTCGCTAGCTTCACTTACAACAAATATGGTATTCCGGGAGGTGAATATATGAAGAGGTTTGAGACTGGTGCAGATATGATAAACATGAGACGCGTGTCATGTAATAACATTACCACAAGCTGTGGTCATGATGCCCTAGCATCCATTTCGGTAGCTTCACCAAATTGCTTCACCAATGTACGAAACTGGGTATTATGAGCGCGAACCGAAGACATAGGTAAGTGACACATCCAAACATGATCATCACGACATGCGTGTTACGTAACAAGATGTCTACATGCCACACTCATGATGCGCTCGCAGCCGTTTTGCTAGCTTCCCATATGCCAAATTTTGTATTACGGGACGTCAATAGATGACGAAGTTATGTGACTGGTGCAAACATCATAATCATGAGATGCGTGTCATGTGAGAACATGACTACATGCCACAGTCAAGGTGCCAATAAATTTCCACGTGACCCGGTGCGCGTGCGCGCCGGCGTTTGTTTAGTCGCGTCACGCTGGCGTTGCCACGCCAGGCGCTGCTCCTGCTATATAGGCACCCATTCAGCCGAGTTTTGCAGTCTGACTGCAACGTCAGGATACATTGCCTAGCGGATGAAAAATCAACCTTGAGACGACGTCTGCGAAAACAAAACGTGACGAGCGCCTCTCGCGCCCTACATCAGTTGGTGTATTGTGGCCCAGATACATGGGGGACGCGCGCACGCGTTCATTTTCTGCGTGCCCCTGACGACGAATGTCAAAAGCTTTGAGACGGGGCCATGTAGGCAACACAGCTCCCTCTGGTCAGTGCGCGGTGCCTATAATCGCAGGCGTGCGACGCGCTGCGTTGCTTTGACGCATGGGCGTTTCAGCGCGTCCATCGTCCCTACGTCCCGTAAAGAGGCAGACGCTGTCCGGGTAACGCATAGGCGCGAAATTCAGCATGTCGCATTTCTCACCGTTTGCCGTCGGGCCGCGCGGACAGATGCTGGTTGTGCCTGTCGCACCTTTCGCGCCTGGCGTAAGTCTCTAAAATGCTTTTGTTTTGCTAAAGTAGCGTCGCTGGGCCCGGCGTGTGCGCGCGTCGACGCTACGTTAGAATATACTGGGCCCTTCATGATGCGCTCACGGCCATTTTGCTAGCTCCACATGTACCAAGTTAGGTGCTGCGAGATGTCAATGGATAAGGAAGATATAAGACTGGTGCAAAAATAATAATCCTGACACGCGTGTCATGTAAAACATGACAACATACCAACACTCATAGCGTGTTCGCGGCCGTTTTGCTTGCTCCACATATACTAATTTGGTATCACGTGACGTGTATAGACGATGAAAGTAAACGACACCTCTAACCATGAAAATCATGACGCGGAAGTCAAGTACGGAATAATTTATCTCCATCTCGTAACGCTGTGCTGATTTAAAAGTGACATATCAACCTTTCGCATTCGTGCTTCGCATATCGTCGATTTCCACTGTACGGGCAATCTGACTTTTTTTTTCAACATCTATGAATTTTATGAGCCACGCCCACGCTTTGGGTAAGGCCGCTACCTGGCTGTGTGATAAGGCGTTCACACCATCGCAGTTCTATTGAAAACGCGCTAAATAGGACGGATACGTAGAAACCATGCGTTGCAGAAGTTAAACGTGATGTTACGGTCACCATGCATTACTACACTAATAGCATTGTAAAGGAAACGTGGTTCAAAAAAGATGTGCTTTTAAAGCATAGAAATTATGTGACAGTAGCGCACTGAACAGTGCACCAGGCAACTAAGGTCGCTGACCAAGAGGTCACGGATTGAACTCCAATTAAGGGAACTTTTTTTGTACTCCTATTGTGTGTATTTTTACAACGTCATTTTCGTGCTGAAAGTACGTCACTGAAGTCATTGGAGACCCTCGAATAAAACAATTCTGTTTTAAAGATCAACCCGCCGCTACGCTATACACCTATAACAAAATGTCCCGAAAGGTGAACCTATAGTATAAGACCGGATAGAATTGAGATGATATTACAAGATCAATCAAAATCAATCACAAGATAACTGTGGCGGTGTTTACCTATAGAGGTAACTCACGGACACTCACAAGAAGCGTAATTTACTGCGAAGGTTTTATCTTCATCTTAGGTATCATAGTGTGTCCTACAGTAATACAGGCATTGTGTGGAAACTCTCTCTGCAATGAAACTACGGAAACCTAGTCAGCGCTCGTTAGTTACATGGTGCACTACTCATGGCCTTCTGTACTGGCAAAATATCGTTGCTCCTCTTTTAACGTTCCTTCCTCAGGCAAATAATAATCAAGGAATGCCAGAAGACCACCGCTGATTGGACGCTCAGCTTGGGTCACGCTCATTCTTTGCTACATAGGGATTGCAACCCCGTGAATTCTTGAAGTGAACTGAAAAATCACATCATGAGCACGCTTGAAACGGGACGGAAAACGCGACGTGTGTCCTGTCTCACATCTTGCAGGCTAGCCTGGCTTACATGGCACATGGTAGGAGCGGGGAACGTGCGGTGACCACCCGATGAGTGCCGCATGGGTGGATTTTCTGAGCGAGCTTTGGACTAAGCATGTTTCCTTCCCACACACTTTCTTTATAAAACGCTCCAAATGGGACAGCTGTGGAAATGGTACAATGACTCAACGACTTGCGAAAGCCACGCATTTTGTTCGCAACCACTTTGAGACGGAGACAACACCCCGAAAATCAAACACTGTAAAAGGAAACTGTAAGATATAAAAGATGTGCTCATGAAGGTTCATGTAACATAAGTGGTGGTGCATCAACCAAGGCACCCCTCAGCTATCATCTCAACTCGACCGGTCATGGGTTTCACTTTTTTCAATGAGACATTTTTTCTTTGGCACGTGATTGCGCATGTTTTTCTGACGTATTTTAGTGATAGAAATACACCATGACACTTATGGTGTATCCCGACATGTAACACTTTCGTGCTAAAAACACAAAACAATCTCCTTTGGAGGTAGCTTAGCATTCGCAAAAATCATAACGTACCGCTATTGACCCTACACATGATCAAATGTAGCCTACTTCTTATATTAAACTCAAGGGTGGGAAAATCGAATGCATCTCACGTTGTTCTTCGTATGATTTTATCTTCGCAGCGAGTTGCAAGTCCACAGGTGTCCTCGCGCCATACATTCTCAAAAGTTTGGTGTAGTCTTCCACTAAGTGATTCTGGCCTCGCCACGTAATTTGTTCATCACTGTACCTTAACTGTAAATGGATAAAAACAATTTTTCATACACCATGAGAAACCACATCTGGTAGATATTTTCAACCCTCCATCACCGCGAAGAGCGCTTTTCATTTTTTGCAGGAGCATCTAAAACCTGCAACTGCCTAGACGTGCAAATGTCGACTTCAAAAAAGCAAACAATACGAATATGTAATGCAATTGTTTGTAGACAGAACGGGTCCTGCTGACCCTTTGTAGGGTCAGCAGGACAAGTATGCCCTCGAGTGACCTGATGTTGCAAGAGTGCGCAAGTAAGACAAACGTTAAGCTTGAGCACCGCACATCGGCTCGGATAGGTAGTGTTCATCGTAGTAAAAAAAAGGGAAGATTGTATCAAGTTTATAGCGAGAAGGCTAAGCGTCAACAGGAAAGAAGGGACTGTAGCAGGTAGTTTTATGCTGTGCGGTTGGAATGCATCGATTATGAGAGAAAGAATGCTGCATCACTTCTAATTCTTGTGACTAGACACGGTATGTATGGGCAAGATGTTCGTGAGTATAGTGATATTAGGTTTCGTAAACAATTTGTTCTTTAATGATGTGGTCAATAGGTACCACAAGGCTGAAGCGACAAAACATATTCAGCTGCATGTGCTGTGAAATGACGCCCGCAGTAGCTGAGAACGACTCTGGGAGCTTCATGCACGAGAATAACTAAGAGTAGCCTCATGATACAAACGTTATATTCAGTCGAAGATAGTATTGCAGTGGTTATAGTAGAGGCAAACCACCTTAATGAACACTAGCAGGTAATGAAGGCAAGGGAGGTAAAGGTTATGATAGGCATGCGGTTTTACCCCCCCCCCCACGCTGTTCTAGTGACTAAGATACTCGGCTGCTGACCCGCAGGTAGTGGGATCGAATCGCAGCTGCGGTGGCTGCATTTCCGATGGAAGCGGAAATGCTGTAGGGCCACGTGCTCAGATTTGGGTGCACGTTAAAGAAACCCAGGCGGTCGAAATTTCCAGAGCACTCCACTAAGGCGTCTCTCATAATCATACGGTGGTTTTCGGATGTTAAACCCCACATATCAATCACGTGTGCGGTTTTGTGTGTATTTTAATAATTTTCGTACAAATGCGAAGTAAGTAACTCGGAAGGAAACACAAGTTATCGCCGGAAGGTACCAAATCATCTGCAAAATTCGGGTGATGCTGCCGATGCTTGCTAACTCAGCTGCACTGGTGGTCATCTTGTCGTTCACTTGACGGGTATATATTTGCATATGAACCTTTCTGTGTTACACAGCGGCGCTTGCAGCCATAATGGTGATCACGGCATCACACCTTCCGTTGGCGCTGGCAACACGGGAGAAAGGTCACGTGGTGTGTTCCTTGAGATGTGCTATTTTCAAGTGTACCCATTCAATATAACATTTTCATTTCATTTGCATTTCCTCATTGATATGAAATACGTACAGCTTCTTACAAAACTTTGCTGAACATTTCTGAAAGCGTATGATGAAGCCTCCGAAATGATATACACACTGCAACGTGAACTGGATTCGCCATATATATTCACGAAGGTCCAATGACGGTCTTGACCACCACCAGTGCAGCTGTAGTGAAATTCACCAAACCTGGTTTCTGTTCTGTTTGGGCAAGAGTTATCCGGTATGTATTGCTCGCTTATCAGTTTTACTCAACTATTTCAAAACCCAAAGTGTGCTGCAATTTCTATCATCGAGTAAAACAAAATATGACCCAACAAATTAAAACCGTGAAAATTCAACATTGAACCTGCAAAGTTCGAAAACACTTTCGCTTGTAATAGCCACAAATGCTGATGTCACCTCGTTAGTTCAGCTCCGTAATGTTTAGGATGATGTATTTGTGTACCTTAATCAACCATTTCTTGTTCCAAAAGTACTTTTCAACGATATCAATAGAAGTCACAACGTGGACTCCGAGATCAAGAGACCCTCGCACCATAATCTCAACCGGGCTGACTGTTGCCAATCTCGTCTCATTCATGAGGTCGAGATTGAATGACCTCATCCACTCGACGAGATACTGGGTCTGCAAAGAAACCGTTTTAATACATTGAAAAGACCTTGTAGTGGTACATTTCGTGTAGTGGCTCGAGAAATCTCGCATAAACGTAAGCAAAAACAATAATCACAATGAGAAATGTTAAAGGATAAGGTTAGCCTTCCATTAAGAATGATCGTCCTATGCATTCCTATACCTGATATAGGCTATATTATTTTTCAAGAAATAACAAGCCTGCGCCATATCTCACCAAATGACAAGAAAGTAATGACAAGAAAGTGTGAACACATTTCCTATAAATCCATAGGCGTAATTTGGAGCATAAGTGGTGATTAAAGTGCCGAAGTGATACCCATCATTACGACCATCGCCTAACAGCATTCAACTAAGCCACTTAGGATCACCTTCACTGTGCACTTTCTTGAGCAGTTTTCCTAAGAGCTCTGAACTTTATTTACGATAATCACCACGCATACACGACCAGACGAGTGTGGTTGCTCTACTTGCAGTGAACGTTTCCACCAACTGTGTTTTCTTGTTCATCAACAAGAATAATGGGGGGGGGAGGATCTGTTTAAGCTAAACGCCCGATACTTTTAGCGGTGAAGCTCCTCTTAGTCGAACCTTGTTTTGCGTGTGACATAACCGAGAGAAGAAAAGACGAAAAATGAAAGCAGTATCGCTCGAACAGTATATTAGAAGGCACTGTGATATAGAGTACATACAAACTGCAGTGGAGTGAGGATATTCTAGATGGCACTGTACCAATACTCTCTGATTGGCTGCTGCGTGGGTTGTGCCTGGGTGCATGAGGAAAGAGTGCCTTCTTCGGTCTTCTGGATCGTCACCGTAAGTGGCAGATCATTGGTAGGGCATGAACGAAGCAGAGCGGCCGGTGCGTTAAGGACACTTGCGCTCGGCTTCATTCGATCGCGTCTCGTCCGAGTTGCCCCCGTGCTGTGTGCATCGTCGAACGCCATTGGACGCATGGACGCATGCGCGGACGGACTGAAACACGGACGGACTGACGGATGGACGCTTCACCCTACTCATCACCATTCACTCCATAGATACGCTGTATTTTTTTCATTTGCCTAGCACATCTCAGTTACCGCTTCGCACTTTGTCGTATTCATACCTGAAATACTCCAGTAGATCAACTTAAACCCTGGTATAGAACGCCGGAGGAGCAATGTAATTTGTAACAAGCAATACGCCATATGCAACAATGCAATATGCAAGAGGAGCAATTCAAAAGTGAGGTCAGGGAGCAGAACACACATAGGTCAATCGAAGTTTTTTTTTAATTAGGCTAATCCAAAGGCACCCTCTTGTGGATTTTCAGCGGGAATATGATGAGGAATGTCGTTCAGTGTCACACACGATGGCACACAGCTAAACGATACATGCGTTCAACATTCGATGTAGTAGACTGTTTGAATACTAGTTTGCGGCCTGTGATGTTTAGAAGACCCGCCATTTTGTAGCAGAAGATGTTTACACAAAGATCCATTCATTACTTGTGCCTTAGTGCTCCGTTTCAATAAGGCGGCGTTTAAATAAAACCTAATCACAGAAATATGTTTCGTATCAATAGAATCCCTCAATGTTTACATCTACTGAGCAAACTTGCCCCCCCCCCCCCCCCAAATAAGTTTGAATATACACTCACCTCCGGTTCGTGTGACGAGGCAAAACGCAAACAAGCTTGGTACATCCCGGTTGCTTTCTGCCAAGAAAGTTGATTATATTCTGGTATAAACGGTATAAGAAGACGTAATTCGGAAAACAAGCGAACGACTCGGTGAACCTGAAAAAGAAATAACCGAAACCAGTCATGGGTTTTTGCGGAAAAGCTTCCTTCTAAGTTGCACTACACTTGTTTAAACGGTGTGAATTCATTAACAAAGCTAAGGCCCGGCGCTCTTACATCTGATCTTGGGGTAGTGTCCGATTCTCCAATGAAGTACACGATTCACGTCACTAATATCGAAAAGAAATTGCATGAGCTAGTTGGTTTTTTTCGTTATTTTGTTTTTATTTCTTTACTTTTCTTTAGCTAACCATATGGTGTGCTGTGTTTCAATCGCTCATAAATTATTGTCATTTGGTTTAGGGTACGACATCAAAAACTAACCTAACAGACTACTTATAAAACAAAAAAAAATGCCGTGAAGTATCTTGCTGGCATTGCTTTCTAAAGTAAATTATTAATCGTGTTGTTACTACGTATGAAGATAGGCTATTACACTGGTCGAGATTTTCACCGCCTGCCATAGTAGATTGATTGATATCTTTATCAATGTTAACATTGAAAGACAAAACTGTATGTGCTTGAAGCGGCTAAAAGTGGACCCATGTCTATAGGAGTACCAGCTACTCAAATCAAACCCTCCAATTTCTTTTGCCAACGATTATCAACAATTATGAAAAATTCGATTGTCGCCTACTAACACTAACACCCATAAAAGACAAAGAATAATTCTACGGTACACTGTGGAGGTATTTATTTTGTCTATGTTTACTAGTAAAAAACTTACTTTTGCTGCCATTTGTATAATTTCTCTTCCTTTGTTTATCTATTGTATGCGACGCTACGACTGTGTGTGCAATGTTTTTTTTTTGTTTTCAATGTTTGCATATTGCCCTTTTGCGTTTTTAGTTTCTCCTGCCATGTATCTTACATGAACGTGTATTAGTTGGGCCTCAGGCGCACTTGAGCAACAGTTTTGTAGCTTTTGGTCTTGAGTTCCTTCCCTCATTTCGTACGTGTAAAATAATAACAAATAATACTTCAAATACCCGTTTTCATATTTTGAAGCATTACCTTTGCAGGATCAGTGAACTGTGAAAGAGAAGAAAAAACGTTTTCGTGATTTACTGAGTTGTTTCGCAAGTTAATTTTACCTTAGCCATTGAACCTGTTGACTTCACACAGCACGAGAACGTAAGAGCCAGAGGAATACGTTTCTTACGCACATATAGTCTCAGTGTATGTTTTGAATAATGCACTTCCACGCTTTATATGCCGAAAAACCGTTAGCTTGTCTTTACGTGAAAGCGTGTAGGGTACCTAAATCCTCATTTCAAGGCTCTCCATCCCTATCACCAAAAATATGAATTCTAAGAAGCTTCTATTGTTTTTAAAATTGACATTCGTGGACCAGTTCCACAGCGTCATTGGTTATATTGCTTTTGTTAATTCTTCGTTTCAGCCTAGAGAGGCAGGTTCAGAAAGCCGAGCTGATAGGCTTACAACCTGTATCGGTATTTACAAAAAAACATGTTTCGTTTATAACCCTCCTTCGAGGCAGCCTAGTGGTGCATTGGTATTGCGAGTATTGTGAGCGAAACCATGTGTATCAGTATATTTGTTTTCTCCGTTTTACGAATATGGAACTAAATGAGGGAGTCAAGATCAAGAACATATCTACATGTATCTATCTATTATATGGTATAATAACAGTGAATCATTTGGTTATGCTTCAATTCAATTTCGTTTTCATGAACGTTTACTTTTAGGCCAGTTTAGCTTTGCACTGTAGAGAAATTGCTCTAAGCACCAATCTGTGAAATAGTCAATTGAGAATAATACTACTAAAAAGCGTGATAGTGACGAATTTTCATGCAAATATAAGAGCAGAAATAAAAAAAAATATTCAGCAACAGAACCTATGGCCCAAACTGCTCTTTAAAAAATATCAATGTGACAAAAGTGGTGTTTCCTTTTTGTCAATATTAATATGATTTTTCACTGATTGAATGTGTTCTGCCTAGCGCCTGGCACAAACCACACCTTAACTTTCGAAAAATTTAGTGATAATGCCGTATGTTATAATCAGAAAATTGCGCGTTCTGCAGTGCCTTATCGACCACACTACCACTAAGAGATTGTTGTTTTGAAATTTAGCGGGGCTCAAGTAATGAAATCCAGCGTGCTTTTGACTTGCAGCACGATACTGTTTTGAACGCGTGTGAGACTCGGAGATATTAGTGGACGTGCAGGCCGTAGTACCACCAGCGCTTCTATTTAGAGGCACTGGTGTCCCTCACACTCTCCTAAATGTTTCACTTTTCTTTTTTTGCTCAGACTAACCGTCGAAACAACGCGACAATGCACCACCGTATTGCGATAAAGCGCAGGTCAGTCGTTTTACACTTATAAGTGCAAGTAGAATTTTTCAAAATGCGGGTAAACCAGTATCGAGCATTACTTTGGTTAAAAAGTGAAGCACTCGCAGATGAAACTGCCAAGTAACCATTTCAGCACTTTTGACACAGTGGCTAAAGTAGCGGTTGAGAATCACGCAGCTTCGCCTTTCTCGAGACAATATCACACATATGAATGGAAGTAGCTGTAACAATGCTCACGCACTTGGCTAAACTCGTCCCTGCCTCGAAAGGTACTGCAGACGTGGGCGTAGAAGTCCTTACACGGATCAGCGCTGTAGTCTAGCTTAGCCCGTATAAATTGTCCTAATGAACGGCAGGAACAGCTTGTGCATTCATTCTTCGTTGGAGGAGAGGACGGAAGTAAACGTTGCAATGCGGGTAGTGCAGTCGTTGAGGTAATCAGTCGAGGCTCTTGCGATGGCCGTGTTACGCCGAGGTTGGAATCATTCGGAACATAAAGTGGTGGCAGTGTGTCCACCTGGTTGCGAGGGAGAAAGGAAATGACTGGGCCATTGCTCTATCACAACAGTGTGCAGGACACCACTTGCATTATTTCAACTTGCTGGCTAAGTTGTAATAAAACTGAACCACTTCACGGGCTTCCTGTGACCAGATATATGCGTTATAATGAAGCGAGGTTGCGTTTTATCAGATTATAATGATCAATACAACTTTACCGAAAGGGACTGTGCACAGTTCTTTATAATGAATAAATCGCATTTCTGCGTCAATTTCTAATATAAGTTTATATTTTTCTTTCACCCTGTAAGCCAGTTGTCATACTGTTTTGTTTTTCAGAACCACACATAACAAAATGAAAATTCACATACCTCCAAGGACCTGCTTTAAGTCGCAGATTTTAGACCCAGTTGCGGTGACATGTTGAGGAAGGCGAAAGCTTTAGGACCACGCACATCAATTTAGCCACAACGCATTAAATTACACGATATGGCTGACATTTTCGGAGCATTCCCCTCGTAGTCATAGCAATAATTTGCAACGTAAAAGCCAAACAAAATATTATGTACGAATCTGTTTTTATATACAAGAAAAATTATCTGTGTCTGGGCGTACACATATAGCTTGATATGGGCGTATTGAGCAGTCATGAACCATGTAATATTGCTGGGGAGCTATCATTATGTTTATTAGGTCAAACTATTCATTAAATATGCGTTTGTTCTCGTTGTTTTTTTTTTTTTTGAAAGAGAGATTGCAGTAACGCTGGCGTCCTTCCAACGTCGTGGTAACAAGCGTTTTGGTATAAAGTACAAGGGTAATAACCTCGGGTCACTAGTCCTGTGTTCAATGTGTGACAGCCAACGCGCCAAGGCTGCTCACAACCTCAATGCAAGCGCAGAAGAAACACGTCAGCTCACTTCAGTGGCGTCAAATTACAACCGAACTGGTTCAGGCGAGACACGCGTGGTTCAGTAGCATGTCTCTGTCCAGAACCCCATTCTTTTAGTGGTTGCAAGCGGTCGGGCCTGCCTCAAACTTGACAGGTCAGGTGGTTCATACGTTTGCCTGTGCTGTTTTCACGACTCAATTCGCGCTGTACCGATAGCCAACGTGAAGGTCACTTCGCTGTTTGGCGCGACTCAAAAACTCAGAAAAGAATACAAAAAAAGAAGCGGAAGGGACTCATTGAACTCTTCAAAAGTTATGGCTTGCCACGTACATGACAATCTGGAGACATGTTAGCTGTCTTTGAAAATGATTGTTTTCTCTTGGTTCATTCTTGAGAAGCACAAGTGAGTTGACGTGTCACATAAAAGAAAGTCACGTAACCTACAAACCTGGGCTTTCTGAAGGAGTCACACATTGATATATCTTGAGCCCATTTATAAATGCAAGTGACTGAGCTGCGGCGGTCGCGGGGATGAGCGGCAGCAAGACGCGCGGACACTGCTAAGTTTTACAAGCACCGCTTTTGTGCGGCGCGCGCTTCTGAGATACGCAGGGAGGGTTGTGGGAAGTGCACCTTAGCGCGGCTATTTTTTGACAAAATTTCCGTGTGAGCTTGAGAATCAGCTTTCACCAGCTTTGTACTTTCGTTACCAAATCTCACAATTTTAAAACCTTGCTTGATCATATAGAGTTTTATTGTCTGTCTTTGCTTGGACATTCATGTAAATAAGCCGCAGTATTTATAGTCTATTTAATGTCTCACCAATCGAAGCAACAAAAAACAGCGAGCTATTGCAACGCGCAGGGTCACAGTACTTAACAAGAAAAAAACAGCAATATTTGCTACCGACTACACGTGCAGAGTGCCCTAGTCACTCCCTATCAGGGCCTAGCAATTCAGTTGCGTGTAAATCGCGCAACGACTTGATATTTTGAACGGCTGCACACTAGAAAGCACTCAAAAGTACTAATTCATCTTCTTTAAGCAAGAACTCACATCATTGCCGTAAAGGCGAAGCAGTGAACGCGATAGCAACAAATTGGAAGATCACGTTCAGAATGGCAAGCTGATCGAAAGCTGCGCCGCGTTTTTCACGCTAAAACGAATAAAACGTACTGACAGGCACAGAATAACGCGAATAAGCGTCTCAGTTGTAGCTTCGCTGTGTCGGAAAAACGCACCTTTTTCGCAAATTGAGACTATG
Organism: Rhipicephalus microplus; assembly: GCF_043290135.1. Lineage (NCBI taxonomy): Eukaryota > Metazoa > Arthropoda > Arachnida > Ixodida > Ixodidae > Rhipicephalus > Rhipicephalus microplus. The sequence continues at coordinate 131,209,488 of NC_134702.1, read as the reverse complement.
CAGCGAGTGCAGTGACCTTGGTAGGCTCGTTAACCACAACAGAATAGTAGAGGTCAAAGCTCAAGGAGTACAGTGGTCCCCACCACGAGATAAGCGAGCGCACGCGCGAGTATCTCGGCGTGTCGCTACCACTCAGTGGCTTAGCGATTAAGGCCTCTCATTCACGACGCCGAGGGCCGACGTTCGATTACGCGCACCAGAGTTTTTTTTTTCTGAAATTTTTCTTTCTTGCGTTTTCATATATATATATATATATATATATATATATATATATATATATATATATATATAATGGAAAGAAGTGTATACCTTAGGGCTCGTTTTCCGTGTTTTAACACAATATTAATGAGATCTAACAGACAGTAATGCCAAGGAATGTACAGGGGAAGTTATTAGAACCAATAGAATGTAAATAAGAAAAAAGAAGAAAGAAAAGTGGATGAAAAAATAACCAGCCGTGAGCAGGAATCGCACCTACGACCTCCGAATAACGCGTTCGATGCTCTAACTACTGAGCTACCACAGCGGCCTTCCCTCCATCCACTTTTTTGGGCTTATATGGGAATTTAGAAGTAGCTGTGAAGTAGCTGTGATATGTGAATTTAGAAAACGAGCCCTTAGGTATACACTTCTTTCCCTTATTTCATTGAACAAGGGTCTCGTACTGGCAGACTTGGTGTGTTTAGGTTGTATAAGAGGGACAATTAATCAGCTGCCCGCTCATAATAAGTTCACGTGCTACGTGACGCCAAACATGCGAATAAGAGTGTTTTCACACTCGTCCTTTGGCTTATAGATGGCGCTGACTGTCGCTCCTACTTCTAAATTCACATATAAGCCCAGAAAAGTGGATGGAGAAAAGGCCGCTGTGATAGCTCAGTGGTTAGAGCATCGAACGCGTTATTCGAAGGTCGTAGGTTCGATTCCTGCTCACGGCTGGTTATATATCTATCTATCTATATATATATATATATATATATATATATATATATATATTTATATATACGTGTACATATACTGTTCATGACATCGACGCTAGCGCCGGTGGCTAAATTCAGCTGAGAGTGTCCATATATTTGCTATCGCAACAAAACCGCCATCATAGTGATCAGCTGCGCCTGTTTGTGAGCTGTTTTACGGGGGCATAGAGGGCCCTTTCTGATTGGCATAAAGGAAACGTTTGATCAAGTGAGTGATACGCAAACGTATAGTGAATTAGCGTTCTGTGATAGTTTAAATCGTGAAATGCTAGGCGCACAAACAGTCGTTTCCTCGCGGCAAGAATAATCAAAACCGAACCACGGCTTCCAGTTGTGAAGGGGGTGTGCAAGGGCATGCGCAATTACACTATAGCGTCCTACTTTTGTAGGTGAAGTGTCCTCCAGGTTTTTGATTCCCTAGTCAGAACTGACTGAATGCGCTATCTGGATTTTTTGAACTCGATGAGATAAGTTGCACAATCTGCCCCCTTAATTTGTTCTCAGACCGCAAGACATTTCCTTTATTCCTTGATAGCGACTCTTATATTCACGACCTATACCCAGCTTTTACCCTTTGCTTGTTGCGTTTCAAACTTTAATTTTCTTATCAATGCGTCGTAGCACTGAATGTTTATCTTGGTGATATATACTCTTGCTTTCAAAAGGCAATAAAAACTTCGTTGGCTAAGAATAACAGATATTCAGGGTCAAGTCTTGTTTAATTATCGGATACAACTACGAACCCACTCAGCACAAATCTGTTCTCTACTTTCGAGACAACGATAGTTGCACCCTGCACTACATTTGTGTTGCCTGGAGATTTAGGTGTGATATATTATACCGACCTGGCACATAATGATCGTTTTTTCCGCTAGTAAAAGCTATAGAAATTAATCAGTTACTCAATGCGGGGACGTTTAGTAATAATTGCGATAGTCTGTAATTTTACAGTGCTTACCGTGGTAGGGACATCTTGCGACTGCATGGACATCATGAGCTCGGCTATCAATAAGCAGCAAATTACTCCCAGTGCGACAGCGATGAAAGAGACTAGGTACAGGCTGACCCCGTGGCACACCTGTTTCTTCTCGCTGTCATCTTCCGGTAGTTGTTGCTTGAGTAAGAAGTGACTTTCCGGGTGCTAGTGAGAAAAGATTGCTCGAGGTTACATTAGAAAGTTCATTTCTGTAGTATTTAGGTTTCGAGGCGTCTCTCTATTTCAAGAGCCGATTTACTCAAAACCGAGTGGCTCAGTGTACTTATTCTGCCAGAATCCATACAGGCAGATATGCTCAGAAATGCGAAGGGATTCTCTTTATACTAATAATTATTCAATATGACTTATTATTATATTCATTATTTCTATTGATATTGTCTACTTGTTCACATACTTACCAAGAGCGCAAACATGCATTGCTAATACTGATGCACGAAAGATCTACAAAATGTGGAGACAGCACATTTTCAGCCCAAGATCCAATCAAAAAGAGTTGTAAACATCGCATTTGAACTGAATGCATTTGCATTCATTGCTTCACATACTGCCCTAACGAAAAATCATGAAAAATTTACTATAAATTACACCGAATCCACGAAGTAAATGATAATGCAATTTGTTTCACAGGGTAAATCCAGTTAGTTGTGAATCATCTTTACATTCGCTCGATCAATATAAAAGCGTGACACTGGTCGACGAGCCCATGCTTTTTCGGCTACACGAGCCCTCACCGCTATCGCCGCCTCGTTGCTGGTGCTGGCATGTGCTTGCTGCCAACCGTGGCACCTTGCTACGGTCTCGCGAGATCTCACTGAAGGGTCTTGACAGCGAGCTCACAGTACAGGTGCATTGTGAACCCTCCGCTTCCATACATTTGTTTTTTCGGTGTTCAGTATCGAAGCACAACGAGGGATGTCCGGCGAAATAGAAAGGAAACGCACCAAGAGCGAGCGCTATATATAGGTGCGACCCTCTAGCGGTCTTTCATCAAACTAGAGCACGCCCCCAGAGTAGACCACCACTTAAGCGGCGGCGCGCTTTCGATAGCGCTTCTAGAAATCAACGGTGGGCACTCCTGAGATTACAGTTGGAGCACTAAAAACAACTGCACACGGCGGCACGAACTAAGTACAACCCCACAGAAGGAGGAGGAAACTCCGCATATGGGTGACGTTTCCATCATACGAATAGTAAAAACATGAAAGTGAAACAAGTCTTCAGAGAAGTTGTGCTTATATTGTAGTGATATAGAGAGCTTGAGCAATGTTTGTTTGGCAGCGATAGTAACGTTTGACGTGAATGCACCCACGTTGACTCCTAGTGCCACATCTCTATCGCGCCGACTATTGCCCATAATCATGATTGATACTTCATTGTAGCTGAAGTTGATAACATATACCTGGACTGAGCACATCGTGAGTCTCATGCAAGTATTACATGAAAAATCACAAGCTAAACACTGGTTCTATATATGCGCATTCCTAAAGCATAGCTAGTGAATTAGAGAAACGGCATGGTGTGCGTTACACAGTAATACGGCAACCTACGCCTGCGCTAATATACACACTACCTTCCACCAACGCGGAAGACAAATGTTCGTATCTTGAGCCGTGAACGCAAGCAGCCTTCCCACATCCTACTGGCCTCTGTATTAATCCACCAAGGCACGACATTCGCCCGTCGAGATTATCACCTTGCGGTACGAGCGCCTTACAGCAGAAGTTTTATTACCTGGCGGCGAAACCCCATTAGTGCATGTGGAAGCTGCACTACTTCAACAACGAGCTTTCACACGACATGAAGCACAAGGTATAAAACATAACTGCGTTGATGTTCGTTGATGAACATACATGTGTGATGTAGAGAAGTTTTAATTACGTCCTTCAAGATTGCACGGCGGCGCGCAATATTGAGCCTCATGCTTTAACTGCATCGTCGACGTACCATTCTTTATGGTTGCTAGTACGGCTAATGTCGTATTGCTTCTCGTCACGTCACTTAGGCAGTGGTTCCACCCTACCTCACTAACAGAGAGCTATGTGTCAGAGGGAATGTGTGGGAGATGTAAGGCACCTTTATAACAAGATGTGCATCTGGACAGCTGTCTACAAGAGTCGCCACAGACAGTGAGAACCAGCTGGCGATAGCGCATGCACGACCATGTCGACATGCATGGGCTGCAAGGACGCCTCCTCTAGCTCGCCAAAAAGTACGCACCCACTGTTCATAATGCGGACATCGGTGAAAAGAAACCAACCTCGCTTACCGGCACGGCAACTTAGAGAAGCAGACATTCCTGCACTGTTTTCGCTAAAACCACCAGCAGGTGGAAGACTTCCGACAGGCGCGTTGAACATATTTTAACACATGCAAAACTACGCGGACACAGGAAAAGAAGGAAGGTGTTAAAACATGTTCAAGTACTGTCATCAACTGGCCCAGCTGTCAGTCCTTCCAACAAAAGACTGAAAGGCCTGCTGAACTGGTTGCTTTCATCCACGAGCTGGTGAGAGATGTTTTCGGTCTTCAAGCCAAGTGAAGAGAAAAACTTGGCAAAGACAAGTGTGTTTGAATGCTAGAATGCTTGTGATGATAGAAAGAAGCAGCATGAACGGCTACGGAATCTGTCAGAGAATACTCTGTTCCGAAGTTCGGGTGGGAGCCCCCGTTCTTTTACTGTTCGAAAGCATAAGGATACATTATCGTAACAAGGCCTATGCAAAAGTTATACTGCCTGGAACTGAGTGATTATCTTCGCTACGTGGCACTGAAGTGCTATGAAGCCTCTGTCATAAAGCTCCTGTATATACAAGTAGGTGCAGGACGATTTCAGTGAATGACGAACGCTATCCGAAGGTCACGACAGAAATAACGTGACGACTGTCACTACGTGATGAAATACTTATTGCAAATGACGTGTGCATCACACCCACATACGTGTAGCGCATACAAATTGAAATTGCCCCAAGTAATTCATTGTGTGTATCGACCCCAGCTTTGAAACCATAAAGCGATAGCGTAAACAAGTCAGTGTCATCTTTATCACTAAGTGGATTATCCAGATGAAATCAAGTAATAAAAATCATGGCCGACGCCAGAATTGAACACTAGCATCCTGTTTGGCAGAGAAGTTTTTCACCACAGAGCGACTGGGTGCTTTGCAAGAACACTTCCTCTTGCAGAATGTGCCCTAATCTGTGGCTTAGTAACAGCGGTGACAAATTGATTATTGTACGCTATTTTGTGTGAGTTGAAGGAAAATTAGATGACGATGAATATTACTAATTTCTGACGGCAACCTTCGCATCGAATAAGTGGTTTTGCTTATTGTCAATAAATTTGTCAGCAAACAAGTCACATCACCATGCTTCAGCTGAGTCCGCGTAGACCATCCAGGAGCAGAGACGAAGATAGCAGGCACGGGGTCCTTCCTTGCTACAAATTGAAGTGGCGTATTATGTACAGCAGACTGACCATAAATGGTGATCTTGTTCTTGTTCTTGTTCACCTTTGACCATGGCGCATACCCATTATGAGGAATTGGCCAAGAATCGAGTGGTTTTAAGGATTGTTCAGACTTAGAATAATGAAGATATAATGAAAATATTACCGATAACCTAGGAAAGTTTGGTGATTAATCTAACACATACAATTATTTGAATAAGGAAACGAATTTATTCTTAGAATAGAGCAATAATGCAATTTTTATATGTATACAATTTTTTGGATACGTTAAAAAATGAAACAGATTAATTATTCAACCTTTAAGATTTATCAATTTAGTCTCGGATGGCCAAGCATATGCTGTTTTTGTTCACCTTTTATAGTGACTCTTATCCACGGTAAGAAAGTGGCCAACAATTGCGTGGTCCTAAAGCTTTATTTTTTGAAATATCGAAGGTTCCAGAATAAAATTGTGGCAAATCTTATAAGAAATTTTGATGCTCGCTCAAACATGCGAAAAATAATGCCTTTTCATTTGTATTACATAGTATACACAATCAACTCCCTAGATCTCAGAAGCAGGCCACGTGATTAAGATTGTGATGATGATTGGCTCAGAAAGTCAGATTGACTTACTTTTAAAACAACTTGATTCTTGGCCGATCCCCCATAGTGGGTATGCGCCACCATAAACAGGTGAACATCAACAACAACAACAACAACAACGACGACGACGACGACGACGATGACTTACAAGGCAGATTTCTTCGATTAGTTATCTTCATTCAAATTTCGACTATTCGGTGGGAAAAAATTGTTTTTTTTTTATGATTGACGTGCTGCCTTCCTTCAGTCTGTAGCAAAGCTTCGAAAGCGCTCAAGATAATGAAAAAACAATGACAGTTTGCATAAAATCATACGACATAAGTGTGAAGCACGCTGTCTAGCTGCATTATTGTTGAATATCTGAATTAGTTATTACAGAACTAAAATTCAAGCACGCGGGCGCGTCAATATAACTTTCGTCCAGTGTTGAAATTGCGCACGCTGACTCAAGTTCAATCACATTCTTTGAATTCCATTTACTGTTCTTTTTATCAGGGCACATTTGCAGTACCTAAGCCTCAGAATTAAATTGACAAAATATTTCGCTGTAGTGGGATCAGGATGATACAATAACAGCCAGCAACAGCCTGTCTACGTATAGAGGTGTGAATTCGAGTCAAAGAAACAACACAGGACCTTTAATCGTTTTATGTCACCCCACCTTCTTGCGACGCGCGCCTGCCAGAAGGACAAGCGGCGTTCAGTTTGAAGTTGCACGTCTTCACGCGGTGCGTAACGCCGCAAGTCTTGGCCTTCATATGGGTATAGCGCACCACGACAATGACACAAGAGAGAGAGACACACGTTGACGCTTCGATTGTGTAAATGATGAACCCCAATCAAGTAGCCCGGCAACGTGCCCCAGCGAATCTTGGCAGACGGGATTGCGAGTGCGCAATGCATGCATTACACGTGCCGGCTCGAAGCGCTCAAATTTGGTGATGGTCCCTTTATAATGTTTGCCGACACGAGTGACAATATTCTTACGCAATTAGGCTATACCCTTACACAAATTGTCTCACTTCTTGTTCTTTTGTGGTGCGGCTGCCTTTTCCTTGTGCTTCCTGTTTCAGTCACGCCGAAAAAAAAAAACCCGCGAGTGTGCTGATTCGGTGGTGGACTTTTCACTCACTGTGCTGCACAATAAAAGGGGAGTCCGTGTTGTTCTAAACACGTGGGGAAAAGCACGATCGCTTGCATAGTTTCAACAGTCGGTGCAGCTGCTATACTCATAATGATGATGATGCTCCTCGGAATTTCGGCAGCTACCCACTCAGGAAGAACGGCCAAGATTCGGGTAGATCACACAGACTAGACTTATGATTATTATCTTGTATGAGCTAAAATATGTTAGAGATGAAGCGTTTTATTATAACGTTAATTTAAGGATTCTAATATAACTTTCCGAATTTCGCGAAACCTCCCAATTAACGAAGATCTTTTGAGTAGGAAGACAGAATAAAAAATTATTAGCGGTTGATAGAAATACCATATCTATTTGAGCCGCATATAAACTTTTCGACAGCTTTGAAAATATTGCTGTCATAGTGCCCCAGTGCAGAGGCCCCCCACAAAACGGTCCACGTAACTGGTAGACCACGCTGCCACAATACAATTTCGATACTTCAAAATACTTTCGATACTTTCGTGTGAGAAAAAACGTCAGCAGCTGAACTAGATTTGTTATAGTTTTGTGTTCTTTGCAATATGAGCAAACAGAGAAGGTCGCTAAGGCCACTCTGTGCATTAAAAGTTATATTTTGGATTCTACAACGCATTTTAGTTGTGACAACTTCTACCTATCTTGCTACACACCCTTTCTTGCTCCAGTAGAACTGAAGGTGCAAAAAGTCCAGGGATAAACTGAGGCTTGCAGTAATCGCCGGTTATTCACACTTTTGGAACCTTGCCGCAGTGCCAAACGCCGTAACTGAAAGGAGAGAAAAAACTGGACCTGCCCCAAAAATTTTTGCCAAAAGTTGACAACTCCATTCAGGAGACTTTCTTTGTGTATCGACACCCAAATTATTCGCAGGTTCCGCAGATTACCAGGAACAAGTAATCGCAATAATTTTAGAATATCCGAATTGGTTGGACCAGTTATTGATGAGCACAATGACAAAAGATCCTACGAATGGCTGAAGTAACAACTAAAAACTTGGCCAAAGTATTTTTGTGTGATCAGGAAGCTTAGGACGACAAGTAAAGTTGTATAGACAAAATTTGCATCCCGGTCTTTCATTTAAACTGTGAAGCATCATTTCATATTAGGACCATCAAAGCAATCTGATTTAAGTGATCCTGGCAAATGCCATTCAGCAGATTATTTGGAATAACTTCGCAGTGTTAGGGAATATATCGTCATTTGATATGGCTAATTTACTCACCCTGCCACTTAGTTCACTATATAGCTATATCGTTAAGGCTTATCTTTAATAGGTTCAATAGCTTTTGGGTAAATACTACTTTTATGCCATTATAACATTTTTCGCCTCCTTGTCGTTTACACAGGCCATGCACGTCTTTTTTAACTATTTGAGCTTATGCAAAAGCTTATTTCGCCTCCATCTACAAACTTGGTGGTCTAAAACACTTTTACCTGCCTGGACGCCTGAAAGACGCCCTTTTAGTCCCCCAAAATCCGCGTCAACTCATATATTGTGTGAAAGCAGTCTCCGGTGCTTAATATGTATTTTCTCATGTCTTATTACACAAAAAGGACCAACATATGTTTTTTTCTAGGCTTTACTTGTTGCTCACCGCAATTTTGTTGCTTAACGAAATAAGAACTAATGACAGATGGCGATGTTACCACTTTGCAAATAACCATGATTATTATAAATACCACAATTATTGCAAAAAGTTAAGATGTTGACACAAACCATCAGTTCTGATATCCCTGAAATAGATTAATGATAATATGACTTTCCATCACGAGCTACCATATAGTCAATAATTCTCCTGTCTAGCTGCTCTTCACCTGTGCGCAATGGCGTGGTACGGCATTTTTGTTGTTTTGTCGCTCCAGAAGCTGCTCTTCTTTAGCAATGGGAGGGCAATTATTTAAGTATCTGCAGTACTCCACTGAGTGCTACGTGCAATGCTTTACGAGAACAAGGCAAGTATCTCACCTTTCATTAGCAGTCTGCGTATATTCTGCGGCATGATATGTAACACAATGATTTATTATAATGATATCTTGAGTATTTGGTCCCATAACCACCATACGATTACAAGTGACGGCGTAGTATAGGGATCCAAAAACTTTGAATAGTTGTTCTTTCGACTGCTCTGACATCGCACTGCAAACGGGTTCCTGCCCCTTCACCTCCATCGAAATGCGACTGCCGCGGCAAGGAGAGAACTCGCGACCTTTGGCTCAGTAGTCGAGCACTGTAGCCACTGTTCCTCCGAGGCGGATGTAACGCGATGATCCACACGTACTTGCGCGGAGAGGCACTTCTTGTACCTGCATTGAGCCCACCGTTCCGTGGTTCTTACTGGATTCTACTGTACAGCGAATCTCTTCCGCATGTGAACGTAGTCGGCCTTCGCTGGCAAGGCGCCACGGTTGCTAGTAAGAGCAGTGATGATCGCAAGTGCAACGGACGCAGGGTCCTATAAAACAAAAACTGCCCCCCCCCCCCCTTCAAAATGTCCACGGAGCCAGGGTAACATGAGTGCCTGCGTGGCTGTGTCACATAAGCATGTGGGACTTGTAATGCACAGAATGTCAAGAGAGTATAAATTAGTAACCATTACACGCACTTATTTCTATACATTCCAAAAATATGATTTCCAGTCCAGAATGTGAAAATTTTCTCTTATACGACAGAAAACTTTTGAATGAAAAGCATTTCTTAGCGAACTTCGGCGGCTTTGAACGTATCTATCTATCTATCTATCTATCTATCTATCTATCTATCTATCTATCTATCTATCTATCTATCTATCTATCTATCTATCTATCTATCTATCTATCTATCTAGCCGCCTGCGACATTTTGCTCTCGTGGCCGTTTAAATAATGGTATCAACAACAAACTTGGTGTGCCATAACATGACTCTGTGAAAAACATATTTGACTAGTCATAACAAGAAAATCATGGTATGTATATCATGAATGTCATGATTTACATTTCATGGTCCTACCACTGTTGCGGTGGTTTCGTTCACATGGGATGTTGCAAAACTGGTATGGTATGGCATGATTGCATGGTGAACACAAGCGACAGGCCCTGGCACGAAAATCGTGAAATCCATGTCATGTAACAACATGACTACATGCCACGCTCATGATGCGCTGGCAGCCGGTTCGCTAGCTTCACTTATACCAAATTTTGTATTACGGGTTTTGATATTACAAATTTTGTATTACGGGGAATGGATGACGGAAGTACGATACTAGTGCAAACATCATGAACATGAGGTGCGTGTCATAAAACAATATGACTACATGCTACGCTCATGATGCGCTCGTGGCCACTTTACTAGCTTCACATGCACCGAACTCGGTAATACGCGACGTGAACGGACAACATAGGTAAATGGCACATCTAAACATGATAATCATGATATGCGTGCCATGTAACACCATGACTACATGCGACACCGATGGAGCACTCGCGGCCTTTTCGCTAACTTCACATATGCCAAATTTGGTATTACGTGGCTCCAACGGATGACGAAGGTATGCGACTGGTGCAAACATGATTACCATGAGATACGTGTCATGTGAGAACATGACTACATTGCATAATCAAGGCAGCAGTACATTTCGACGTGACGTGGTGCACGTGCTCACCGGCATTATTTCGTAGCGTCACGCCAGCGTTGCCACGCGAGGCGCCTGTCCTTTTATATACCCGCAGGCGCGCACCGCACTCCGTTGCATTGGTGCATGCGCGTTTCAGCGCGTTCGGCGTCCCCCTATGACGAAAAGGGTAGACGCAGTGTTGTCTGGGTAACGCATCGGTGCGAAATGCAGCAAGCCGCATTTCGCGCCGGTTACCGACGGGCCGTGCCGACAGGTGCTGGTCGCGCCTTGCGTCATACTATGGAGTGCTCGCGTTTTGCTAACGTAGCGTGGCTGTGTCCAGCGTGCGCGCGTGTCAACGCTACATTGGAGTACATTGGGTCCTTCATGGTGCGCTCTTGGCCGTTTTGCTAGTCCACATGTACCACAATTTGTTTTACGGGACGTCAACGGATGAAGAAATATATAATTGCTGCAAACATGACAATCCTGACACGCGTGTGATGTAAGAACATGAGAACATAGACACGTTCATAGTGTGCTCGCGGCCGTTTCGCTCGCTCAACATATACTAAACTTGGAATCACGTGACGTGAATAGATGACAAAGGTAAACAACACACCCAACCATGATAATCATTACAAGGAAGCCCTGTGCAGCATCATTCACTTCTCCCCTCGTAACGTTGTGTTCATTTTGAAGTGACATATCAACAATTTTTGTTCATCTTTCGCATATCATCGATTGCAACTGTACGCGGGATCTGCCCATTTTTTCAACAGCGTAACTGTTTAAGTTCGCCACCCTTTGTCATAAACAGAACGAGAACTACCCTGAACCGACACGTGCTTTCTATATCATCCTCAGTGTTTTTATTCAATTACGTAACGAATCCAGAAAGCGAACGCTGATTTTTCTTGCGTCGCGTGTAGTAATGACCGTGATGGGTGGTAGAAAGAGAACAAAGCAAGAGGGCAAAAAATTGATTGATTGATATTTGTGGATTAAATGTACGGAAACTACCCTATAATTACTAGAGACGCCTTGTAGAACTGCTCCGGAAATCGAAATCATCTGGGGTTTTCCAAATCTGAGCACTCATGTCTACAGCCTCTTCGCTTCCATCGAAAAGCGAAAGAAATAACTCGCGTACGCTAAATCCGAATGCCAGCGTTCTGGCCACTGGGCTATTCAGGTAAGCTAGCAGAGCAAGCGATATCCCTGTCTAGCGTTTAGGCCTAGGAAACTGGATGGAAAAGTAATGTGAATGGTAGAAGTAGAGCTGTGATGGGTACGCAAAAGTAAGGGGGTACGAAAGAGAGACGCATATTATACAAATAACGAAAGAGATAAATAGGGACACAGAAATGCACAAATAAAACAAAAGAGAATCATGAAAACATATAGAAAGATAAAGAGTGCAAAATATACAAACAACTTCAGGTGGTCTAAATTTCCGGAGCCCTCCACTACGGCGTCTCTCATAATCATATAGTGGTTTTGGGACGTTAAACCCCACATATCAATCAGTCAATATACAAACACGGAGAAAACACTCGAGAAACAGAGAAAAGAAAAGGAAGAAAAGTGGAGGAGACAAAAAAGAGAAAAATAAGCAAGTTTAAATACAAAACAAATGCAAAAACAGACAACAAAAGTGAAAGAAGAAATATAAGAAACAAACATTTCATATCTTAACAATAACAATAAAAGACAGGGCTCTTTAGAAGCCCATTCACTCACCTGTCTTTGTAAGATGGCGCTTCCAGCGGAAGCAACGTAAACTTATTAAATGCGAAGCATTTCTTAGTAAACTTCGTCGATTTTGAGCGTATCTATCTATCTATCTATCTATCTATCTATCTATCTATCTATCTATCTATCTATCTATCTATCTATCTATCTATCTATCCTTCTATCTATCTATCTATCCTTCTATCTATCTATCTATTTATCTATCTATCTATCTATCTAGCTAGCTAGCTAGCTTGTAGCTAGCCACTTACGACTTCTAGCTCCCCTGATCATTTCGATAACATTATCGATACCGAAATTGGCATGACATAACATCACTGTATGACGAGCAAAGTAAGTAGTAATAACATGAAAAGCTTTACATGTATGTCATAATTGTCATGAATTATATTTAATTTTGTTCCTGCTCTTGTGCTGCTTTTGTTCAGGTGACATGTTGCAAAACTGCTATGGCATCACATGACTGCATAGCGGAAATAATTGGCAAACCTTAACGTGGAATTCATGACATGCGTGTCATGTAAGTCATAACTACACGCAACGCTCTTGGCACGCTCACGGTCGTTTCGCTAGCTTCACTTATCCCAATTCGGAGTTACGTGCCGGCAATGAACGAAGAAGATGCATGATACGTCCAAAGATAATAATAATGAATACATCACACGCTACTAGCGCACTCGAGGCCTTCTTGCTATAGCTTCCCATATACCAAATTAGGTATTACGAGACACATATGGTCCCGCCGCGGTGGTGTAGTGCCTGAGGTATTTGGCTGCTGACCCGCAGGTCGCGGGCTCGAATCCTGGTTGCGGCGGCTGCATTTCCGATGAAGGCGGAAATGTTGTAGGCCCGTGTGCTATGATTTGGGTGGACGTTAAAGAACCTTAGGTAGTCAAAATTTCCGGAGCCCTCCACTACGGCGTCTCTCATAATCATATGGTGGTTTTGGGACGTTAAACCCCACAAATCAATCAATCAATTCAACCAATCGAGACACGAATGGACACCGAAGATAAATGATACGTCCGGACATGATAATCATGATATGCGCATTGTATAAAGCATGACTAAATGCTGTATTCATGGCGCACTTGTGGCCATTGCGCTAGCTCCACGTATACCAAACTTTGTATCACGTGACGTGACTTGACGACGAAGGTAAATGACGCGTTTAAACATGACAAATGACATATGAAAGTCATGTACGGCATAGTTTACATCCGCTTCGTAACATTTTACTGATTTTAAAGTGACTTATCAACCTTCCTCAATCATGCTTCGCATATCATCGGTTCCCACTACATGAAATCTGCCACTTTTTCTCTTTTTTCGCCTCAATAATATCGGACTGATACAAGGCGGACCACATCAACCGAAGATAGGAATGTATATTGCATCATAATCATCCTCAGCCTGACTATGCCCGCTGCAGGGCAAAGGTCTCTCACATGTTTCTCCAATAAACCCGATCTCGTACATCCTTCTACCACGTTATACCTGCGAAATTTTTGATCTCATCTTTCTGTCTTTCTATATTTCTGTGTGTCCTTCGTGCGTTTGCGCTGTTTAGCTTTCCAGTCAGGTACCCTTAATGATCAGCGTTTATCCAGCCTACGAGGCCGGCCCATGCTCATATCCTTTCTTGGTTGCAACTATGATATCCTTAACCCCGAATGGTTGAATAATCAACACTTCTCTCTTCTTGTCTCTTAAAATTACACCTATCATTTTCTCTTCCATCACTCATTGTGTTGTCCTTAAATTAAGCTGAACCTTCTTTTAAGCCCTCAGGTTTTTGTTCCGTAGTTATGCACCGGCAAGATGCAGCTGATATATACTTTCCTCCCGAGGGATGGTGGCAGATTACCATTCATGCTTTGAGAATGCTCGCAGAATGTGACTCACCTCATCCTAACTCTTGTAGTTTTTTCATTGTATAGGTTCAGCTCCACCGTTACTACTTGTCATATGTGAACATTCTTCTTCTTTACAATTGCCAGCGTCTCTGCACCTATTGCAAAGTGCTTTTCTGTGCCGAGGCTATTGCACAATATTTTAGTTTTGTGGCTTATTTATTTTCAAACGTACTCCTATGTTTTCCATGTCCAGTTCAGTGATTATGAGCTTCGATTCGTTCCCTGAGTTACTTATCAAGGCAATTTCATCAGCGAATCATAGGTTTCTAAAATACTCTCCACTAACTCTTATCTCTAGCTCTTCCCAATACGGGGCTCCGAAAACCTACTGTGAACACGTGGTGAAAAGCATTAGAGAAATCGTGTCTCCCTTCTTTACACCCTTTTTTATTGGGATTTTGTCGCTTTCGTTATGGAGAAATAAGGTGGCTGTGGATACACTGTACATATTTTCAGTATGCTTATGTAAGATTCGTCGATTCCCTGATTCCTTAGCGCCTGCATTATGCTGTTGTTTCGACTGAGTAAAATGCCTTCTCGTAATCTATGAAAACTTTGTGTAGGGGTTGGTTGTATTCCGCGCATTTCTGTATTACCAGATTTATAGTATGAATATGGTGTATTGTGGATTAGCCTGTATAAATTCCTGCTGGTCCTTTGGTTGATTGAACTCTAATATTGCGTTATTTATTTAAGCTATAATTTTTGTAAGTGGTTTGTAGAGAACAGACAGTAAGCTTATCGGCCCGTAACTTTTCAAGCAATTGACGTCTCCTTTTTTTATGAATTAAAATGATGTTGGCGTTCTTCAAGTAGTCTGTTAACTTCCTAATGTATAATGCTTTCTACCAGAAATCACACTTCTTGGCAGGATTCATAGGTGTACCTGCAGCACATTGAAATGCACTAGAGAACTCGGGCATGTTCATAAACGGCACTATACACCTTGACCGGAATGGTGCATTGTTACTCAGGCTTTCACTGAGTTGAGCACACCATGTCACACAGTAGTTGATAAAAAACAGCTGCTCCGGAGACATTTCCAGCCCAGCTAGTGTTTCCGTCCTCTCTGCTATAGCCAGGGAAGCAAAAGCCTGGTATGCAATCTTCGTGCCCACAAGATCAGCCAAGTTTTCGGCGTCTAGTGTGTAGTTCGACCTGTTGTCTCTTCCGGTCAGCGACAGCTGAAAATAAGCACTAAACTGTGAAAAACTTTATAAACCTATACGCATGGCTTCACCAAACGATTATGAAAATAAAATACAAAAACGACACCATCGACAAAACTATCCACAAGCTCGTAGAACATATGACTCGTGGGCCGATGCTATAGCCTTCAAATGTTTCCGAACATCTCCTCAGCTGTTACCGCACTGCAAAAGTTATACCTCCAGTGCCCAAATGTTTCGATTGAAGATGCCTAAAAGTGTATGTGCGTGTTCAACCCTTCTCCTGTAAACGCAAGCACATACATGGTAACACACAATATATATATATATATATGTATGTATATATATATTGTGAGGAACCGGTTTATTCGGCCAGGCTCGAGCTCAATCACGCCGGTGATGATATTCCTAGATGAAGAAGATGTACAGGTGATGATGATTACAAAGAGAATAAAGAGTCATTCGCGTGTCGCGCTCACACTAATTCCCCCGCGCGGTGAAAGCGGCCGCCTGGTCGCTTGACAGTATTATGAAATGCGTCGCGCATAAGGCTTTAAACGAGATACGTGCACTATCTCTGTTCCTCGGCAACAATGATCAGGACTAGCGCTAAGAGGAGAAACGCGGTAATTGACAGGAGATGTCGGTTCGACCACCGTGTATGGCCCAATGAAGCGACTGATGAATTTGTCGCATAGGCCGGGAACGCGTAGTGGAGTCCATAGAAGAACTTCGTCACCAGAGGAAAAACTCACAACACGGCGAGACGAGTCATAGCGAGATTTTCGAGTGTCTTGAGAGAGGCCGGTGTTAACATGGGCCTGGTGACGGCAGTGTGCGAGACGAGATAGGAATTCTTGAGAGAAAGGAGCCGTCGAGGGTGCAGGGGCCGAAAGGAAAGAGACATCCAGAGCGAAACTCGGCGAGCGACCATGGACGAGAAAAAATGGAGAAAAGCCGGTAGTGCGTTGAGCAGCCGAATTATAGGCGAATGTCACGAAGGGTAGAATTGCATCCCAGTTCGTGTGGTTGGTGTGAATGTACATGGCGATCATGTCCGATAGGGTCCGATGAAACCGTTCAGTGAATCCGTTGGTCTGCGGGTGGTAGCTAGAAGTGGTCTTATGAACAGTGTTCGAGGCACGCAAAACTTGCTCGACAATGGAAGATAGGAAGACTTTGCCACGATCACTGAGGAGAATGCGTGGAGCTCCATGACGCAAAAAGATGTGGCGAAGAAAGAAATCGGCGATCTCAGTGGCAGTCCCAGATGGTATAGAAGCTGTTTCTGCGTAGCGGGTAAGGTGGTCGACTGCCGTGACAATCCAGCGATTCCCATTGGACGATATAGGAAGAGGGCCATACAAGTCGATTCCAACGACTTCAAAAGGTGAGGCGGGACAAGGAAGAGGTTGCATTAAGCCAGCCGGAGCAGTTGTCGGTCGTTTTCGCCGTTGGCAATGGACACAGGAGGCGACGTACTTAGCGACGGCTGAAGAGAGGCCAGGCCAAAAACAACGACTTCGTATTTTGTCGTAAGTCTTGTGGTAGCCTAGATGAGCAGCGGTTGGATCATCATGAAAGGCTTCCAGAACTTCACGTTGCAGAGAACGTGGGATGACGGGTACCCACTTGTTGCCATCGATGTGGTAAATGTAGCAACATAAAGCATCACCGACAAGCTTAAATTGTTTAAGTTGTCGACGGAGTCTGGCGTTTGGAGGAGTAGTAGAGCCGGTAAAGCGGTCAACAATGGTGCGGCAGTATGGGTCGGCACGTTGTTGTGAAACAAGGACGGATAGGGTGGCAGGTGATGAACTTAGCACTGCGATTGGAGAGGTGCTGTTGTTTTGGAGTATCGATGGTGAATTGCTTCCGCTGGGCAAAGGACAGCGCGATAGAGCATCAGCATCTTGATGCTTCTTCCCAGATCTGTAGGCGACATCGAAATCATACTCCTGTAAGCGAAGCGCCCAGCGACCAAGGCGACCCGATAAGTTTTTCAGCGATGAAAGCCAGCATAGGGCGTTATGGTCGGTCACGACGGTAAAATGACGGCCGTGAAGATATGGTCGGAATCTTTGCACTGCCCAAACAACAGCAAGGCACTCCTGCTCGGTGATAGTGTAGTTCTTTTCTGGAGCGGTAAGAGTACGACTTGCGTAAGCAACGACGCGTTCGCGTGAGTTTTTGTCACGCTGCAAGAGTACCGCACCAAGACCATGACTACTTGCGTCGGTGTGAAGGATGGTGGGTGCGGTGGAATCGAAGTGGCACAGTACCGGATCCGACGTGAGAGCTTGCTTCAATGCCGTGAAAGCGCTTTCGCAGTCTTCGGACCAAGTGAAGGGGACGTTCTTTGCGAGGAGTTGATGGAGCGGAGACGCAAGTTCCGCGAAACCACGTATGAAGCGCCGGAAGTAAGAGGATATACCCAAGAAAGCTGCGCAGGTCCTTCTGATGTAGTGGACGAGGAAAGTCGAGGACAGCGGCAAGCTTCTCGGGGTCGGGCCGAATTCCTTCTTTGCTGACAAGGTGGCCGAGAACCTTGATTGTCTTGCTAGCAAAGGTACATTTCTTGGTGTTAAGCTGTAGACCGGCTTTTGCAAGGCATGTGAGGACTTCGTCAAGACGTTGTAGATGCTGCGAGAACGTGGATGAAAACACTACTATGTCATCGAGATAACACATACATGTTTTCCATTTCAAACCACGCAATACGCCGTCTATCATGCGTTCGAAGGTGGCGGGCGCATTACAGAGTCCAAAAGGCATCACATTGAACTTGTACAACCCATCTGGCGTTGAAAAGGCGGTCTTCTCTTTATCAGACTCCGACATCGGTATCTGCCAGTAGCCTGACCTAAGGTCGAGGCTGAAAAAATACTCTGCGCCCTGTAATGAATCCAGTCGATCCGAGGGAGGGGATAAACATCCTTGCGCGTTATTTTGTTTAGCGCACGGTAATCGACGCAGAAACGCACTGTCCCATCTTTCTTTTGAAGGAGAACAACTGGGGATGACCAGGGACTCGAGGAAGGACGTATCATGTTGCGTCGTAGCATGTCTGAGACGTTTTCCTCGATGATCTTGCGTTCTGCCTGAGACACGCGATATGGACGCCGATATATATATATATATATATATATATATATATATATATATATATATATATATATATATATATATATATATATATAAATATATATATATATATATATATATATATATATATATATATATATGTGTGTGTGACGCTTCACAAGTGAATGTGGGCAAGGAAGATGAGGAAGACGAGGGGTCAGAATAAACTGGTGTTCTGACTGACGCCATGTCTCATCCGTTACACTAAGTCGACAGGATCTACCGCAGCAACATCATGAGCCCACCAAAGAAGATGATCAGCCTGCCGAAATACACCGGAGCAGAAGACGACGTCCCTGTTGACAAGTGGTTGCACCTCTTCGAAACGAAGGCGAGCAACGTCAGCTGGTCCGAACGAGATCGCATCGACTGCATCAGCGAGTACCTGGAAGGTGAGGCCTTCCGCTGGTACCTCACCGAAATTTTCGACACAGAAGATACGTGGGAAGGCATGAAAACAAGCGTGATATCACGATTTTCTGCACCTGTTAGCGACCCTTTCCGCCAATTCATACACTGCAGGCTCAAAAGAGAACAGCGCATCAGGCACTACTACGAAGAGAAGACACACCTTGGTCGCCTCGCAGACTTAAAAGACGTTCACATAGTATCAGGATTGACTGATGGTGTACCTGAAGAGATCGAAAGGCGCCTTGCTGGATTGACGCTCACCACCCCAGCCAAGTGGCTTGCTGCTGCGCTTCAAGCGGAAGACTCTGTCCACAGAGATGCTTCCCAACACTCGTCAAAACGGCAGCTCATGCGTCGAGAGCCTCATTCTACGCGACCATGGCTCCCTACAGGATTGATGCACACCCCTCACAGTGAGTGCCGACATTGTGCATCTGCTGGTTTGCCGAATCAGTTTCACTGGCACAATGAGTGCCCTCGTCGTGAAATGGTGTCTGCTCTAACTGACAACCAGGGAAACGAAGAGGGCGGCCCAAAGGCTCATTAATACGTTTTGGTGCACTTGTGAACGGACACATGGTAAACGCAACTCTAGATACAGGAGCGACTATTACCTGTATCAATGAAGTTGTGTTCAAAAAACTCAAGCTGCAGTTGCTCAAGGATTCATGCATTAGTGTCCAACAAGTCACCTCAACCACAAAATCTTTGGGCCGCGTACACATACAGTTGGAAATAGGGAAGTTAAACCGGGCAGTCCAAGCACACGTTCTACCAGGCATGAAGACTGAATTCTTGCTAGGCCTGGACAACGCCTCCTTTTTCAACCTATCACTGGATTTAAACACAATGACTTTGTTTCAAGACAACAAAGCTTTGCAGAATTCCTTTCAAACACAAAAGTGTGTCTTCAGCGCCGATACAACCCCTCTCCAAGCCGTTGATGTCACGCACCTTCCACCATCGCAACAAGCTGCTTTGAGAGAGGTGCTTCACAGTTACAAAGACATTTTCTCAAAGTCTCAGATGGACTTCGGATGTATCGCGGAGGAACGACACTGCATTGCCCTCAGCAACAACGTGCCTATCCACAGACCACCGTATCGATGCTCCCTGGCAGACAAAGAGGAAATTGCCAAGCAAGTGGACTTACTTCTCAAGCAAGGTGTAGTGCGTCCATCTTTTTCCCCATACGCGGCTCCAGTCATTCTTGCAGAGAAAAAAGGTGAAGGACGCACACGTTTATGCATTGATTATCGAAAGCTTAACTCTGTCACTGTGCCTGACTACCAACCTATTCCGCGTATAGACGATGTTCTAGACTACCTGGGAAAATCGAAATATTTTTCGACATTGGATATCACATCAGGCTATTGGCATGTCAAAATGAACCCAGAGGAAATCCCAAAAACAGCTTTTGTCACGCCGAATGGCCATTATGAGTGGCTTGTTATGCCTTTCGGTTAGAGAAATGCTCCTGCTACATTCGAAAGAGCTGTGAAATCAGTTATCAGAAAACATAACTTAAAGAATGTCGTTAATTATTTTGATGATATCGTAGTCTTCTCCGACACATTTACTGAGCACCTACAGCACCTCCAAGCTCTCTTGCATGCCCTAAAAATGGAGAATATAAAACTTAAATTGAAGAAATGCCATTTTGCCCAAGATTCTATTGAATATCTGGGTCACAGAGTGTCGCACGGTACAGTGTCGCCTATACGAAGAAACATAGAAGCTGTTTTGCGATTTCCAAGACCGAAATCCCCGAAAGAGCTTCAGCTTTTTTTAGGCACCACCAACGTTTACCGCCAGTTTATACCGCACTTCAGTGACATAGTTTTCCCACTTACGAAGCTGTTGAAGAAGGACACACCATGGGAATGGGATTCCTCATGTGAACAAGCCTTTGAGAACATGAAAAACTGTCTGACCAAAGAACCCATTTTACGAATTTTTTCTTGCGAGAAACCATGCATTCTTTATTGCGACGCATCTAACGTAGGCGTAGGTGCAGTTCTGAAGCAAAGAGATCATGATGGTAAAGAACACCCCGTTGCCTATCACTCGCGTAAGCTACTCGCGCACGAATTAAATTATGCCATTACAGAGCTCGAATGCCTCGCTATAATTGACGCTGTTGACAAGTGGCACTGCTACTTACATGGACGACCATTCACTGTTGTCACCGATCATGCTGCTTTACAATGGCTCAGAAACATAAAAAACCCACATGGCCGGCTCTTTCGATGGTCTTTGAAGCTGTCGATGTATGACGTTAACATTCGACATCAAAAAGGCAGCGAAAACATCGAGGCGGACGCATTTTCGCGAAGCCCTATGGTTCAACTCCTTTCATTACCAGAACTTCAAACTTACCAGGATGACCACCCTCGCTGCAAGTACACAACGGAAAACGGGGTCACTATCGTGGCACGTAAGGGAATTCGCAAAGTGTACGTTCCTCTCAAGCTTCGACTGGGCCTGCTGCAGAAAGCACACTGTCAGTTCGGACACGTCGGAGTAAAGAAAACTCTGGGCTTGTTGTCATCATCCTACTATTGGCCGGAAATCATCACAGACGTTTCATCCTACGTCCGCCACTGTGACATATGTCAGCGTTGCAAGAAGCCGAAAACCAAGAGATTCGGATCTCTCGAGTCACTACCACCTGCAGAACAACCCTTTGATCGTTTAGCAATGGACACTATAGGTGGCTTTTCAGGATATGGCTCGACAAAGAAGTTTATTCACTTGGCGATCGACCACGCTACGCGGTATGTCTGGGCGTTTCCCCACAAGAACGAAACTTGTGACGCATACATTTCGTGCATCACCGCCATCTTTGCAGCAGGAAAACCCAAGAAGTTCCTATCTGATCGTGGACCAGCTTTCACAGCTGGAAAATTCAAGCAGTTTCTAAAACGCAATGGTGTCCACCAATTGTTCACATCCTCCCAACACCCTCAATGTAATGGCATGAACGAACGTACAAATCAGACTATTGTAACCCGGCTAAAGTGCAAAATGAATGAGCAGCCACAGAAGTCTTGGGTCAAACATCTTTCGGATGTTGTCGATGAATACAACAGAACCCCACATGAAGTAACACAATATCCACCATCGTACCTAATGTATGGAATTCCTTCATACGACACAATTTTAGACGCACCAATGGAGAGTGTGCAAGAAGCAAGGAAAAGTGCAATCAAGTACACGCTTGCCTATCATGAGAAGAACAAGATAATCTACGACAAAAAATTCCTACCACAAGATCTCCAACCTGGTGAATTGGTCCTCTACGAAACACCTTGGCACCCGAACAAAGGAAAGCTCAGTTCAGTCATGGAAGGACCTTACACAATTCTTCGCAGAGTCTCTCCTGTGAACTATGAGATCGACCGATGTGTAGCTCCGTTAAGCAGAACTACTGATATTGTGCACGTCAACAAACTGCGTCGCTACTATTGTCCCAATAAGTTGACGCTCTCTCGGGGGAAGAAGGAAACGTGTGACGCTTCACAAGTGAATGTGGGCAAGGAAGATGAGGAAGACGAGGGGTCAGAATAAACTGGTGTTCTTACTGACGCCACGTCTCATCCGTTACATATATATATATATATATATATATATATATATATATATATATATATATATATATATATATATATATATATATATATATATATATATATAGCACGTCATCTTTGTAGCAATGAAACGTGTCACAAAGTTAAAGCGGATCACAAGAAAATTCGCCACCGACAGGGGGCAAGGCTGCAAGCTCGGAATACTGCGTACGATACTCGACTGATGAAGGTACGACACCTGTCATCGCACCGTACACTTAATTGGGTAACTATGCGCGTTGTAGCCTGGAGGGCCAGCCAGCGCCACTCGTAGCCATCACGGACACTATGGAACAATCTCATTTCACCTGTTACTGATGCAAGAAATAGAGACCATCAGGACAAAGAGTGTACGATATAAAGTACGTTATTTGTAGAAATAATGAAATAGGAGTACACAGTATCGCAATAGTGTTTTAGAGATACTTTCGCGTATCTATTTTTTCATAAAGATTCATTTGAGGAATGTGTTTGTATCCCAGCAGTCAAGATTTATGATATATTGCGACACGGTGCAAAACACGAGTAACTTGAAGCTATCTTCTTGTAGCTATCAGCAGTCGAATATTCAGGGAAAATGAAGTCATCTTTTTCTAAGTCAAATAAAGGTATTATGCCAGCAGTCTACGCATAAAAGGTGGTGAAGAATTCGTCATGTACACAAAATGGCCTGTGTAATAACTAAAGCACCCACTCACGTAAGGATCACAGATCACTTCTTTTGTCGGGTAGTGTTGTCGATTCACGCGTGTGCGAGTTTTCTAAACAGTATTTCTAAACAGTGTTGCATCCGAAGCGACACTGTTTAGAAAAGGACCTTTTAGAGACAGCCCGTCGAAGTGCACTTAACCCAACAACCTGCTCAGCAAAAAAGATCTCTTCGGTAAGCGACACCGATGTGATTTTAGTTATAATAAGAGTGTCGGGCAATTACGTCAGCAAATGACAGCTCAAATATTTGCTGTTATTCCGGGACCTATTCATTCCTGTACTCAACATAAGGAAACCCTAAACGAATAAGTTATCCAGTGTCTGCATTCCTGAATGTTTACTTGCATATTTATTCCGGAACGCTTTTCTGTACGCCTGCTGCCTTATCTCTGATATATTCATTTACGTCGAAGACAAATACATCTCTATATAGTGTGTTTTAGGTTGGCAAGCCATGTATTTTAATACCTGTATTCGGGAATACTTTAGGGATTATGGTTGGCCAGCTTTGTCATCTGTATTGATATAAACTTCTACCACGTGTAAACTAGGGAAAATCTTAAACTACGGGCAACTTTCGTGGTTTCTGAAAACTATGTATGTCATATAAAAATTGGTGCGTTACAACTTCGTAAGAATTACTTGTTCTCAAGTCAATTATTAAAAGGGTAGTTAATAAATTGTTAGGTATTTGCAACAGTGCAATTCTAAGTGCAGCAATGTGTGCCCACCTGGACGTGGAGTTTGTGTGCGAAAATGACGAAAGCTTCGCTGTGACAAGATTTTCATTGATTGATTGATTGATTTACTTACTCAAATTTCACTTATTCCCAGCAGTCTAACCATCTCGCTCTAGCAAAACTGTACCGACACCTGGGTGTTCTCATCAACAGCAAACAAATCTTGGCTGATCATATCGCACAGCTCACGGCTGATGCATCCAAAACATTAGGTTTCATCGGAAGATCCCTGTCCTGCTCACCGGCGTCAGATCATAAACTCGCCTACGAAACCTACATCCGTAGTAAACTCGAGTATGTCTTTCTAATTTGGAATCCACACCAATCTTATTTATTAGACACCCTTGAAGCCATTCAAAATCGCGCGGCTCGTTTTATAACCTCCACTTACAATTTCCGCACAAGTGTTACTACTATAAAACCATCACTGCCTCTCACCTCTCTTGATCTTAGACGAAAAATAACACGCCTTTGTTTATTTCACAAACTGTATTTCAATTATTCTTACTTACATGGCTCCCTGCTTCTCCCACCAATTCGAACTTCGCGCCATCTCTTCAATTCACTGAGTGTCCAAAATTTAAAAGGTTCAACCAACGCTTTTATAAAATCATTCCTCCCATTAACAATTGAAGATTGGAATCGGCTTCCACATGCAATGGCCAACGAAATAAATACTGTGAAGTTTAAAACCTTACTCAAAACTCATTTTACAGCCGCCCCGTCGAAATTTCTGTGTAGCCAGTTGCCTTTTTCTCATTTTTTAATCATGCTTTAGGTTGCATAACGAGTTTTGTTTTTATGATTTCTCTGAATTTCCGATTCTTAAATTTTAACCTGCTTTATGTTCTTGGTCTGGAATTGCCATTGTGTATCCTTGTTCGACCCCCCCCCCTCCTGTGTAACACCCCGTCAGGGGCCCTTAAGAGAAAATAAAAGATGAAATGATGATGATGATGATGATTGATATGTGGGGTTTAACGTCCCAAAACCACCATATGATTATGAGAGACGCCGTAGTGGAGGGCTCCAGAAATTTAGACTACCTGATGATCTTTAACGTGCACCCAAATCTGAGCACACGGGACTACAACATTTTCACCTCCACCAAAAATGCAGCCGCCGTAGCCGGGATTCGAGGGTATGCCACACTCGCCTCGATGGCTACAGCTGGCGCTGACTGGTACTCCCACGTTTAAAATTCACATATAGAAAACCCAATAAAACAGTGGCTGGGGAGATAGCCGCTGTGGTATCTCAGTGGTACAGCATCGAACGCGTTATTCGAAGGTCGCAGGTTCGGTTCCTGCCCACGGCAAGTTATTTTTTCACCCACTTTTCTTTCTTCACATTTACATTACAATTGCTGTAATACTTTCCTTTTTACATTCCTTGGCATTATTATCTGTTATATATAATTAATATTGTGTCAAAACATGGACAAACGACGAGCCCTTAAGTATACACTTCTTTCCCTTATATATATATATATATATATATATATATATATATATATATATATATATATATATGTATATATATATATATATATTGCTGCGCGTGTATGTCTGTTGGTGTATGGTGTGTGTGAACAAAAGAAAATGAATGGGGGCTATACTCACCGCAGATCTATGAGAGTTCCGTTCCGCAAGCACACTGCCCGTTTTGTATATTTCTTTAACAATGCTTTCTTGTCTGGCAGTTGGTCGAATTCAAAGGATTGTATACCTTGTACATCGAACGCGTGCTTAAACTCGTGGCCGATGGTCTGTAATGAGAAGTAAATATTCATCAGAGGACCGGCGACATCAATTTGCCCAGTGCCTTGCCAAGAAAACCGACAGTAGAAAAGGTTGTTGTCGCATTTTTGGCCAGGCATTAGGTTTTCCAACTGTTTCCAGAATCTCACCCAAGGTTTCTGTGTTGTTTCTTCGTTATTCCTTTTGTGATCGGTGAAATTAATATCAAACACGCATAGCGATAATCTCACTTATGGGTGGGCTAGGTGAATACGGAAGCGTTAAACTGCTCTTGATATCACGGCTGCGCTAGAGCAGTAGCAGCGTTGTAAGCACTACTACTGCGCGCGGAAAACATGGTAGCGTTAGTAGCACTGCAGTGCAGCTGTATATCTGGTTCCTCTTCATTCGCACCGACTCGTGTGGTCAACCAGTGAGTTTTTTCTGTAGCGACGAGAGAAGGAGAGACGTGAGACGGCATCAAAGGCTGCAGACGGAGCCGTGCCGAGCTCACCACTTTATTCCACGCCAGCAACGGAACCGCGGTGGCTGTCCAGGTCCGACGCGCCGGGTGCGTGAGCTCGTTCCAATTCTCCCGCAGCTCGAGCTAGCGCCAGCTGCGCGAGAGACGCGGCGCGGTGATGGAAAAAATGATGATGGTGATGATGGCACTACAGGGCTCCCCCCCTAGCGCTTTGCGCGATTTGAAGGCATATGAAAAAAAGAAAGAGGGCGACAAATGCTATGTACATGAACGGCAGTCCATAAAGTGTTCCCATGCTTTCAGTTGGCTCCACAGTGGTTGTAGTTAGGTCGGTTGACTTGACAGACGTCATAGACAGTTCAGTTGGCTGGTCAGACGTCGTAGGCAGCTCAGTTGGCTCAACAGATGTCGTAGGCAGTTGAGTTGGCTCCACAGATGTCGTAGGCACTTCAGTTGGCTCGACAGATGGTGTAGGCGGTTCGTACGCGGGACACGCGTCGCTAGTGGCCAGACGAGAGGAAGTCGGGAGGTCAATAACGGGTGAAAGGTCACCTGTGCCAGGCTCCGAGGCGGGCGGCAAAGTGGCCGTCATGGAGTCTGGTGGGGCCACGGTTGGTAGCACACGTTGCGACGCAGTGACAACCCCAAAGTCGCGGGCCCCTGGAAGCGGTTGGTACGTGAGGCCATTGCGGGCGAGCACCGTAGTGCAGAGGGCATCATAAGGCTGTGGGCTGGTGCTTGAAATGGCAGCGAGATGACGCAACTCTACCGGAAGGGCGTCATGAAAAATGGCGTGCATCAGCGGCTGGTCCGTGACGCCATTCACCGCCAGAACGGCATCGAGCTGCATGAACCATACCTTGGGGTAGGTCGATTGGAACGGCGGCACTGGCGGGCAGAGTTGCGGGAACATGGCCGCGAGCCGCTCGGCGAAGGGCGTGTTCTCCGGGTCACCAATGTAGCGACGAGAGAAGGAGAGACGTGAGACGGCATCAAAGGCTGCAGACGGAGCCGTGCCGAGCTCACCACTTTATTCCACGCCAGCAACGGAACCGCGGTGGCTGTCCATGTCCGACGCGCCGGGTGCGTGAGCTCGTTCCGATTCTCCCGCAGCTCGAGCTAGCGCCAGCTGCGCGAGAGACGCGGCGCGGTGATGAAAAAAATGATGATGGTGATGATGGCACTACACTTCTATTGCCTCCTTTGACGATCTTCCGCTTCTCCTAATGATTTGATTATCGTTTCAACGCATTTGCTAAACTTCCATGAAATTTAGCTGTAAAAATTTGGGTGCTTAGTGAAGGATTCACGTGACTATTATTCAAACAGAAATGTCCGGGTTAAAACCTTGACTGAGTAAGCAAACTTCTTATAGTTGAGTCTTTATTCACCTTCCATCTTTCCATAGCACGCTGCATTATAAGATATGGTCTCTTTTTCTTTACTATATAAGGGGGCTCCTGTATTGCCCCTTGTCAGGCTACGTGAGTCAGCCAACGCCAACAAAACCGACAAAACGTACGCAAGAGCTCCTTAATTTTGCTATTGGTATGTGTAAATGTTATAACTCCCCTACAAGAGCGCTAATATTTTTTATCTAATATATAGACAGATGAATAGATGGTTGGACGGATAGACCGTTGTTCGTTTGTTTGTTTGTATGTATGTATGTATGTGTGTGTGTATGTATGTATGTATGTACGGACGTATGGACCATTAGATGGATGGATGGATGGATGGATGGATGGACGGACGTACGTACGGACTGATGGACGGATGGACGGACGGACGGACGAACCGATGAATGGATGGATAGATGTACGTACAGACGAACGGACGGACGGACCGATGGATGGATGGATGGATGGATGTACGTACGGACTGACGGACGGATGGACAATAGATGGATGGATGGATGGATGGATGGATGTACGTACGTGCGTACGGACGGACCGATGGATGGATGGATGGATGGAAGGATGGATGGATGGATGGATGGATGGATGGATGGATGGATGGATGGATGGATGGATGGATAGATGGATGTACGCATGGACGGACGGACGGACCGATGGATGAATGTACGTACGTACGGACCGACGGACGGACCGATGGATGGATGGATGAATGGATGGATGGATGTACGTACGGACGGATGGACGTACTGATGGATGGATGGATGGATGGATAGATGTATGTACGTACGGACGGACAGATGGACAGACGGACGGAGCGATGGATGGATGGATGTATGGATGGATGGATGTACGTACATACGTACGGACGAACGGACGGACCGATGGATGGATGGATGAATGGATGGATGGATGTACGTACGGACGGACGGACGGATGGACGGACGGACTGATAGATGGATAGATAGATGGATGGATGGATGGATGTACGTACGCACGTACGGACGGACGGGCGGACCGACGGATGGATGGATGAATGTACGTACGGATGGACGGACGGACGGACGGACCGATGGATGGATGGATAGATGGATGAACGTACGTACGAATGGACGGACCGATGGTTGGATGGATGGATGTATGTACGTACGTATGTACGGATGGACGGACCGATGGATGGATGGATGGATGGATGGATGTATGTACGTACGTACGGACGGATGGACGGACCGATGGATGGATGGATGGATGTACGTACGTACGGACGGACGAACGGACGGAAGAACGGAAAGATGGATGGATGGATGGATGGATGGACGTACGTATGGACGGACGGATGGACGGGCCGATGGATGGGTGGATGGATGGATGTACGCACGCACGGACGGACGGACGGAAGGACGGACCGATGGATGGTTGGATGGATGGATGTACGTACGTACGGATGGACGGACGGACGGACCGATGGATGGATGTATGTACTTACGTACGGACGGACGGACCGACCGATGGATGGATGGATGGATGGATGGATGGATGGAACATGGATGGATGGATGGATGGATGAATGTACGTACGTACGGATGGACGGACAGACGGAAGGACGGACCGATGGATGGATGGATGGATGAATGGATGGATGGATGGACGTACGTACGGACCGATGGATGGATGGATGGATGGGTGGATGTACGTACGTACGTACGGACGGACGGACCGATGGATGGATGGATGAATGGATGGACGGACGGATGGACGAACGGACGGACCGATGGATGGATGGATTGATGGATGAATGGATGTATGTACGGACGGACGGACCGATAGATGGATGGATGGATGGATGGATGGATGGATGGATGGATGGATGGATGGATGGATGGATGGATGGATGGATGGATGGATGGATAGATGGATGGATGATTTTCTGTGGCGTAGGTTTATTTTCTGAACCTCGTTTTAAATGCGAAGGCTCAGGAAAGCAGTTGGTCCCCTGAGGAAGGCTCGCCTCCTCATCAATAGAGGCTGTGTCTGGCATCATTATATGTTCGGAAAGTTGTGTTCATTTTGTTGAAGGCACTATTTCGATATAACACCATGCTTCTATTACATGCACGGCATCTAACAATTATCTGATCCCAAAACTTCGAACGCGTTGTTTGCCGGCAGTGTTCTCTAACCTTCATTTGGATTGCATATTTCAGTTATTGTACGAAAGCTACGCACTCCTGCTGTACCTGAATTTCTGCTTGGCTGATGATGTATCCTCATGTTTTCTTTTTATTTTTGAGCGTCAATAGCCTCTGCTCTAAGTTGCATGGAAACTGCCACAATCCAGCCCCCCCCCCCCCAAAAAAAAATTAAATATTGCTTGTGATATGTGGTTTGTACTGTCTGTAGTTAAGTGTTGTTTTGTGAATGATGAAAGCAATTTTTCAATCTATTTTGATCCGATGACGAAGTTTCTCGTAGTTAACTTACAATTTTGTAATCGATACATTCGCTCAATGTTGTTATGCGGTAATCACACGGCACTGAGCTCATGGGGGGGGATTTCGTAGAAGATATTTCTCATGTTGAACATGATTTTTAATATGAGCATCCGTGCACATGGGAAATGCAAGTAAAAAATTTTACATACCATACCGACCCCAGCATAGTTGAGTGCTGTCGGCCCGATTGCATACGCGAATGGACGAAGCATATTGACATTCAGTATAGTGAAGT
Organism: Rhipicephalus microplus; assembly: GCF_043290135.1. NCBI lineage: Eukaryota > Metazoa > Arthropoda > Arachnida > Ixodida > Ixodidae > Rhipicephalus > Rhipicephalus microplus. The sequence continues at coordinate 131,178,866 of NC_134702.1, read as the reverse complement.
CATTGAGCGCACGTGAATAGTAAGAGCTGTAAGTGTGCTCTCCGAAGAGTGGCGTAGTCTGGTCACTCCAAATGTAGTGTGATGATAAAGAGAGGGCCTTTATCCATGTCGGGAACAGTATGTCAAGTGGCGCATCCGGGTAAGGTTCTGTGGATGGCGATAAAGAATGTATTGTCACCCAATGGTGGCTCTGTTGCTATATACACACTTCACAATAAATAAAGAGCCATGTTCGTCACCTGGTGAAATGGATGATGACAACAACAAAAGTCGCAGAAGTTTTGAAACAGTTTGGCAGTTGAGGAAATTTAACTTGACTGCACTCCCAGAACGACGTTACAAGACGACATTATGGAATGGTGAATGTACTATACAAAATATTACCAAGATTTTTGAATTGGTATGTAGAAAAGAGAAATAGACATCAATACGTAAGCAAGCATCTCAGGCAGGGTGTGCCTGCTTGAAGGCACTACTCACTTCATCCTTGCAGATCGTTGACATGACGCGTTTATTGCTGAACGCGGGGTTATGAAGGTATTGTTTGCACACGGATCAACATTTCCAACGGTTCAGGATGTACGTCTCACACAACTTAAGGGGCACTTAAGCCACCCTCGGGGTTTGCTGAAAAAACACATTCGGAAGAAAGCATTGGCCGCGAGAGCCTCCGCTAGAGAGGCCAGCACTGCGACCGTTTTGACGTCGCAGATAAGTATAGTAACTGTGAAATACGGCAGCTTTGCTTTCGCGACACCACTTGCATCGTCCCCCAAGGCTGCACTGGCTCTCAGTCGCAGTTTTACGATGAAAATTAGACACGAGAGTGCCACCATGGGCATCGATTCGTAGTTTGCTTGCCCCTATTATCAGTTCCTACCGTTTTTTTAAGCACTGAGCTTCAAAACAAAAAGAAGCACTGGCGGTGTCCACAGCAAAAGCGCAGAAAATTCGGTGTTCTAGCAGACAACACAACCCGGCATCCTATGAGTGACGTCATCACGTAGGTGGTGCCATGGTATGTCCTCGAGGCCAATAGGGAACCGAAGCTCAAGTTTTCCGAGCGATGACAACGCCGCGCCTGGCTCTGGTGGTGAGCTCCGGAACTCTTGAGGAGAGACGCGGGAGAGGTTGCGAGTCGGTGTGTTTCGCCGAAACGAGAGCGCGTGCGACACGCGCGCAAAGCGTTTTGCAGTCGGTGCGGGTACTTGGGCATCGTGCCGTCAGCTCGCAGCGCTAAAACGAGACGCTCGCTGTGTGAAGTTGCCTTTGAAAGAAAAAGCGGCCCCACAAAAGCGTCAGCGAGGTCTGAAGTATTGTTGTGTTGTGGGCTGCAACAGCAATCCAGACAACACCAATGAATGCCCTCCACGTGTAAAGCTGTATCAGTTTTTCAGCAAGTCAGAGCCGGTAAACACAGCCGCGTTCGCGAAAGATAGAGCAAGCATGACACGAGAGCCGAATAAAACAAAATGAGGTGAGCACTTCAACTTGTCTTGTTGTGGTTAAACATCAGCTTGCTCCTTCGCGGATATAATAACGGGTCATACTCCCTTCGCACGGAGAACATATTTCTAAATCTTCTCAGACATTTTAATGCCATGACCGTGTAAATTTATTTTTTTATTGTTTAGCATGGCGCAAACGTTTGCACATAAAAGTATATTGGCTGCTACTGCTAAACACCACATCAAAACAACAATTATATGGTTTTGATTGATATTGATCAATATGTGGGTTTCAACGTCCCAAAACCGCCATATGATTGTGAGAGACGCCGTAGTGGAGGAAACAAATATATGGTTTCCATAAGCGTTGACACAGCACATCGATAGAGTGAGCGGCTTCATGTCGGCAGAATGAGACTTACCCCGAGGCATTCGACGTACACGGTATTATCACGGAGGACCCGAGAAATATATTTCGCAGTGACATGGGCGTCCTAGTATTCTGTCCTCTGCTCCAAATCAAACTTGACCAATAAGCTTTACTCGTTTTGTAAGATTCGCTTCTCGGAAGTGCCTCTCTAGCTGAGAGGTCATAATGAAGTCCCACTGCAGGCGGTACAGTGGGAGGTGACTCAAACGCCGCGCGCGCTCCCTGCACGAGCACGGAAACGAGCGCAGCGCACTGGAGGGAAGTGAAAACGCTCGCTATACTATACATCCACTGGTTTCTACTTTCCTACCAAAGGTGGCGCTGTCTGTTCACAGTCGCAGCGCCACCATGCGTTTCTTCGGCTTTCTATAGGCACAGTTATGAAATACTCAACCAAATATTGCACTCGTGCACCCCACGTGATGGTTACAAGTCGATCACAAAGTTATGGTATGGAGTACATGCAGAAGCGAAGTAAGAAAGGGCTTGCTTGGGCTTCCTAGCCTGGGTTGTGCTGCCACAAATGTTGTCGCCGAGTATGTTCTACTTATTTAACTCTCATGGTTTAGGTCCGCGGTCATCTGTACCAAGCAGGGTATTTCTTTACAAATGCCTGTCTCTCACGTATCCCAAATCGCACTTCTCTGCCTAAACTCTTGCACATTGCTTTAAACGTAAATGGAGGACGACGAAGTAAGCGATGAAAAGGTAAATGAGAGTTGTAATTTTCAGTTTCAGGAGGAGAGTAGATTGGGCCACGGAAAAAACGGGGGTTTAGGACATCGGAGTTGAAATTAAGAAGAATGTAATGGACATGGGCTGGGTAATTAGCGCATACGGAGGATAAACGGCAAGACTTGAGTGCATGTGCATATGTGAGTGCGTTTGTGTTTGTGTGTGTGTGCCTGGCTCTACAGTGAATGTAAAGTGGAATACAATATATTGGTAACACTGCGCGAATTATTGTGCATCGTGCTTTTTAGTTTTCGTTTTCGGCTTTATTTTGCAATGCTGTTAGTATTTACTGTCTAAGTTCTGTCAATACTGCAGTACAGGTGTGTATATGTGGTGGGAGGGCGCACTGTCAAGCCATGATCCAGGGACAATTTCTTTTTTCCTGTTGTTGTGAGCAATCTACTCGTGAATACATGCCAGGAACGGAAATTCAAACTGACATAGTACAGAAAGATGTAATCAACCCCGAACGATGTACTGTACTTGCAACAAAACGTGTAGAAGTATTTCTCTCAAGGGAGAGAATACAGAAGTTTTAATCTGATTTCATTTCAGTAGATACTGAAGGGCCGCATTTCTTTCGCATTCCTATTCAATGTGGCTCGAAATCTTCCGTTGTCTTTTGTAAAAGTATCTGCAGTTAAACATGTTACCTGTTCAAGTGGCAATCGATAATATATTACTAATAACGTTTGGGGTGATTAGAAACGTGATAGTGGACGGCTCTGGAAATTTCTACCATCTGGTATTATTGAACGTGCACCTAAATCTAAGTACACAGGTGTGAAGCACTTTCGCCTCCATAAAAAATGTAAATGTCACGTCCAGAATTTGTTTCCGTCACCTGCGGGTCTGCAGCTCAATACTCTATCCACCAGATCACAGCGATGAGTGAATTGATTTTGAAATAACTGCGGAGACCAAGCACTAGTTTAATCTCCAGTTCGGACGCACACGTGGCGATCACCGGTGGTTTGCTGTGGGATAGCCCCCTCAGCGAAGAGCGACATCGGCTTGGTTTCTCGGCGTGTTTGCTTGACACAGCTGGGATCTTGCGCACACCCGTGAACGCTACAATCATCGCAGCTCCATTAGGTGACGCCACCACATCGGTGACGTCAGGCATCACCAGTATAAAAGCCCGGTCGTTCGCACATCTCCACAGTGGGCAATGCAGCAGCAGCAGCAGCAGCCTCGGCATGTTGCCTAAATGCATCTTCTTGTTTCCACAGGTATGCTACCTCGACAACTCATGCTGTATCCGGTCTGATGATCGATTCTTGCTGCTGCTGTGTTGCCCACATGGTTATTCGCGTATTGGTCTTTTGTGCTACTGTTCCCATGTCGTTGATTGCCTCAGTCACCTACTCCTGAGCGGGGACGTTGAGCGTAACCCAGGCCCAAAGAAAGTGGCTGCTTCAAAATTGAGTAAACCTGACGCTATGTTCACACTACGGTCGTAAGGCGTCGATTTTTCATAACACGCGTAAGCGGAAGCACAACAAGCGTATGCGTCTAGTTCAGACTGTGAACGTAAAGGTACCAACGTTCGCAACGAACGCATAAATCGTGGGTGAGAGTGTTAAAGGCTAGGCAACTTTTACGACTGCGATACTACGACCGTTACGACACAGCCAATGACCGATCAGCTTTCGGTTTTCAACAACCGGTCACGAGACCTGACGGGACTTCCGTCCTCCCGGCTGCAGCAGCATCGCGGAGGCGATGGCGGTAGCTGCCGGCGCGGGAAGTGCTACTTCGCCATTCCGCGGTGACGATTGGGTTGGCTTTGTTTGCTCGCAACGTGCGTAAAAAGTTGTCCCGCGCTGCCTGCCGTACTGTCTTCATTTGGTGTGGTTTAGTCGTTGGACATTTCTGGGAAGTGAAAAATGTGCGCAATGGATTCGCTTGCTAGCGACGATTTATTAATAGAAGAAGTGCGCCGGCGACCATTGCTGTACGACCAGCGTTTGAAGACGTACCGGGATAAACAACTTCAGCGAGATGCATGGGAGCAGGTGTCCAGAGTACTCGGACAAAGCGGTAAGTGCGAATAAATTTACCATTTGCGTGCTCGACAGTGGCGTTAGCAGTACTGTCGTCAAAACGAGCCGCTTTTCTCGGTGACAGCGTCGTTCGGCAGTGTCTGTGCTGCCGCGGTCTATGGCTATCTCCGTGCCGTGTGCGTAAATTCGCTCATTCGCGTGTTCACTCCCTTGGCGCTTTTTTATGATATCCAGTTTTACTCCATACAAAGTTTTGTAAACATTGTGATACTGTCTAAGTGAAATAGCTAGGAAGGGTATTTATGACCAACGTGGGTGTCTGATCGGTGCATGTGAATTTGGAGCATTCCGTGAAAGCAGAACACTGCACCAAACACAGTGATGGGCTAGCTAAAGAGCTTAATGAGCTGTAAATAACATGATATCAGTTTCAAAATTGTCACAGAAATAGTGGATTGAAATTTTACCAGTTGGTTAAATCATGCTTTCGTCGTTAAATGTATTCGAGAAAAGTATTCGAGCTAACGATCTGTATTGTTTTTCCACGTCATGCCTGTAGGTTTGATAGCTACAGAGTTCTATGTATAGCAATTATTTCAGGGTACCGTGTATTTCTTTTCTCTTTTCACTCGTGCAGTGCCTGATAACAAACATCGATGGCACAGCCTCCGACAGAAGTTTCTCCGGCTTCGGAAGGCGTACGTGAAATCCGGAAGCGGCTCCGACGCCGCAAAGAAGCAATGGGCCCTCTTCGACAACCTCATGTTCCTCAACGACGCCATCCAGAGCAGAAGGCAAGCTATCTGACGTTGGCGTTTTAAGTTGCTCATTGCAAGTTGGTGCGCTGAGCGCCCGCTAAGCAGGGCTGTAGATATACCTGCCCCGATTCCTCTCTCGTTTTTCCTCTCACCACTTCTCTCTGGAATAGTCTTCAAATCAAATTCATGCTATTCGTGTGCACTAGTTGTATGCGATGAAGTGAGAAAGATATTTTCAGCATCCTGATATACACTTCGACACCGGCAGTTTAAATACGAAACGTCACTGCGTGTATTTCAATATTATTTTTAATTGAACTCATTGTTTACGTTTGAATAATTTTGAAATCATTCGCATCAAATAAAGTAGTACAGAGTGCATGGTATTTTTTCCTTTTGATTGAATACTTGACGCGCGGTCACATATGTTGTTCTCTCTTTTTTTTGATGCAGTACTGTGTCCAGTATGGAAGGAGGACCCCGTCATTTGCCACCGGAAGTACGACCTCCAAATACGTTTACCCCAAGCAGTAACTCAAGCACGTCGGCAGAGAAACTTCTTCAGTCAATGTATATGGACAGCAGCGAAGATACCGATCGAACTCGCGACAATTCACTTGGCCAAGCTGCATACGTCTTAGAAGTCGACGACCAAGTAGCTGAGCCAAGCTCACTGTCTGACAATGAAGTTGTTGAAGACGACCATCAACGACCTCCAGGAAGCGAGGCAGATTCATGCGCGTGTGCCACTGCAAGGCCCACCGCACCTACAGGCACCAGGAAAACTTCCTCAAAGAAAAGAAACCAAGTCGACATTGATGAGCTAGTGGTTGCTACCCTAACAGAAAATAGGAAGCGGCTGAATGAACTAAAATATTCGAACACTGATCAAGATGAACTTTTTTTTCTCAGCATGAAGCCACTCCTAGCTAGGCTAGAAGACCGCAAGAAAGAAATGACAAAGATCACAATCCACAAGTTGTTAGTGGAAGCTGCTTTCCCAACGTGTGAGCCGGGAAAGGACAGTGAAGGTGTTTGAAAAAGACACACGAAGTGCTGTAAACAGTATTTTATTGCCAGTGCATTTTGGGGGGAGATTGTTCTATTTGTTTATGGTGGAGCTCAGCTGTGCTGTTTTCTACATAGCAACCATATCCACGCTTCTTTCTGCTGGTGATTTTTTTCTGAGTGTAATCATAAGCGGCTTCTCGAACGCATCAAAATAAATTGTCATGTGTAATAAACAGTTGAAAAGTAAACAATACATGCAGCCAAGACTTCTTCCTTTAGGTAAACTGCCATGGCACTGCGCCAGGCCCATGGAAGTAGCTGGAAAAGCTGTCGCGAACGTCTGCTGCCCTCCTTGAGTAGGTATTCGAACCTTGTCGGTACGCTTGGGGAAGTGGTGGGGTGGAGTTCCTCCAGTCACCTGAAATGAGCTCTCCTGAGCTTCCAGTGGTGTCTGCGAACTGCGGAGGACAGTAGCCACCAACCTGTCTTCCCTCCTGCATTAGGAAATTGTGTAGGCAACAGCAGGCAGCTACCATGAGGACGGAATTGTCTGGTAGAAGGCTCATCCGGTTCCTCAACACCCTCCAGCGTGCACACATAACGCCAAAAGCAATCTCGACGCACCTGCGAGCTCTTGAGAGCCTGTAGTTGTAGATCCGTTTTGCACTGTTGGCCGCTTGCGTGCCAGGGTACGGCTTCATCAAATTTGTCTTGAGAGGGAAGGCGTCATCGGCCACAAACACGTAAGGGAGCACTGGGCCTTTGGGAGTGCGCAAGGAGCGGGCAAATTCTTGTGGCCATTATCCACAAATATTCCCAGCTGCGACGCCGCGAACACACCACCATCGCTTTCACGTCCGTAGCATCCTATATAGACCGATGTAAACTTGTAGCTTGCATCAGAGGATGCCATCAGGTTAATGCTGAAGCCTTGCTTATAATTGAAATATAATGTTCCAGAGTTTGGTGGTGCATCTAAATGAATATGCTTTCCATCAATCGCTCCGGCGCAGTTAGGGAAGTTCCACTTGCACCAAAACTGTTCTGCAATAGCCTCTATGCTTTGCTCATGTAAGGTTTTAGAAATCTAGGCTGAAGAACGGTCCATATCGCTTGGCACACCTTCGGAACAAGCTGCGAAATTGTCGATTTGCCGACGCGGAAGCTGTACGAGAGAGACTGGTAGCTGTTACCAGTGGCCAGAAACCAAAAAAAAAGGAGGTATGTATGAAGTTGGCAAAAAAGCTAACCCCACTACGAGTAATTACGGCCAAGCCATTAAGCAAAACAGTGCTCTATTGGCCACCGGATATAGGAGACGCGTAGGCCAAATTGCAGCGAACGACTAGGAATTGTGTGCAACACAATGCTTGAAACTGAAAAATACAATATCTGCTCATATAGTAATACGAATTTAATTATATTTAATCTGTCTCATTATCAAATTAAACCAAACATTCAGATAGTTTTTCATTTATTTGGCAGCCTCCCATATTAAATACGTATCTGCATGGACTTTTGCTGCTTTCACGCATCAATGTGCTTACCTGAGTGTTATTGCGAGACGCTCCGCCGACGAAATGGCAGAACGGAGATGTGTGCTCCGAACCTCGATGAGTGGTCTCACTAAGTTATCAAGGAAGTCGAACTGCTGGGGCGACATGCGCATGAAATTGTGAAACATCGCAGCGTCTCCAAGTCGGAGCTTGACGAGAAGGTTGTGAAAGTCGCCATCCACGGCCCTGTCGAGGAATACTTGGCGCACCCAAACTCTTCTCTGTCGCCTTCGCCGTCTTCGGGCGATTGAATACACGACTATAAGCTCATTTTGAGCGTGAATTTCTTCCAACTCGGCCAGCGCTCGCGTGTTGATGGGAGCCATATTGGACCGCTAGTGACGTCGATTCTACAGCGACAAATATGATTGGCCTATCGTAAAAATCGTAATGTACGTAGCTGTAAATGTGAACAAAGGTATCGGCATAACTGCGGTAACGCTTTTTATAGCCGTTGCGTTCGATACGCCGAACGAGCTGTTACGCACGTTACGACCATAGTGTGAACATAGCATGACGAGTCACGTGAATATTCTCTAAGCGCTCTTGAGTCGTCGGTCGAGCTGGCAGTGTCAGTTTGTGATAACCCTTCCCTCGTGAAGGTTCTTTCCGATTTAGTTACTTGCCAGAAAAATTTATTGCAGGACATATGCGAAATAAAAAATACTCTGAAGACACGTTTTGACGCCTTGGAACTGCGTGTGACTGCTCTCGAAAACACATGCTCCAAAGCTCTGACTGAGCAAGATTCCGAGCAGCTTCGTTCCGAACTTGTGTGCTTAAAACGCACAGTGGCTGACATAACGGCTAAATTTGATGATCTTGAAAACCGTTCGCGAAAGAACAACATCATTATTCATGGTATACCAGAAGATAAGGATGAGAATCGTGACACACTGCATTTCAAGGTAGGGAACGTGTTCAACAGGCTTGCCGTTGATTGTCCACGTGTTGAACGTTCCCATAGGTTAGGTAGAACACGTCCTGGACGTTCTCGGCCTGTCATTTTGAAATTGCTAGATTTCAATGACAAACTATTACTGCTAAAGAATGCTTACAAGTTCAAAAATTCTGATATAAAACTGCCCGAAGACTTCTCCTCGAAAGTACGCGCCGTACGTAAAAAGCTATGGGACGCTTCAGCTGAGCATCGTAATAACGGATCAATTGTCAAGATGAGGTTTGATAATTTATTTATTGATAACGTTCGGTATAATCGGGATGGCCCCTCAAACAGACTAATAATAGCTCGTGGTTCTGACAGCAATGCCAGAACGACTAAAGCATCTGCATCGCTGCCTTGACCGTCCTATCAACCCGCCTCCAATCTTGCGTTTTTGAACGTTAATGCCAGAAGCATTACTAAGAAATTTCCCCAATTATTTTCGCTACTTTATTCATGTTCTCCTTATGTTATATGCATCACGGAAACATGGCTTCACGATGAAATTCACGATTCTGAATTCACGCCTCCTGGTTACCTTGCTCTCCGTTGTGATCGCCAGAATAGAAAAGGGGGCGGTGTCGCCTTGCTTTTACACTCAGATTTTAGTTTTAAGGCTCTTTCTGGTCCCCCTAACATTGAATCAGTTTGGTTCAATCTAAAAATAAATTAGCAGAATTCAACCATATGTGGCATTTATCGCCCTCCTGATGGCCCTAACGATCTGTTTGACGATCTCTCACATTTCGTACATTAGCATCACCTGGATAGTTCGAAGTTGATACTTCTAGGGGACTTCAACACCATCGGCATTCACTGGCCTTCACTTACGTATTCCACTTCTAGTACACCTGTCTGTAGGGATCTCGTTACATTTTCCTTGTCACATAACCTAATACAACTAGTTCATGAAAATACTCGGCAGAACTCCATTCTTGATTTAGTGTTTGTTAGTAACAGTCTTGCTCATTTAGGTGTCACATACGAGATCTTAGAAGATATCTCAGATCATAATGCAGTCCTCGTGCACATTAACTGTCCCATTCCACATGAACGTTTCAGCTGTACCACATATGATTTTTCTAAAGCCGATGATACGGTTATTGTTGACGCCCTGGCAGCTAATCTTGATCATTTTGTGTCGCTCAGTACCGAGTGTCATGTTGACGTGCTTATCGATTACTTTGAGTCACTAGTG